>NW_015386833.1:454539-540556 GCF_001527695.2 Protobothrops mucrosquamatus
TCAGGGTGCCGTCAACCAGACAGTGCCGGTTGGCGACCCCCAGGGGGAGAGCCTTCTCTGTTGGAGCTCCCACCCTCTGGAACGAGCTGCCCCCAGAGATCCGGGTGATTCCGGATCTCCCCTCCTTCCGCCGCGCCCTCAAGACATGGCTGTTTCAGCAGGCAGGACTGGCCTAGGGATATTTTATTATTGGATTTTTTAATCAACTTTTAAAAATAAGAAAGGCCTATTTAAATATATTTTTTAATTTGTTTTAATTTTGTATATTGTATCAATTGTTCTGTTTTTTAATTGGCTGTAAGCCGCCCTGAGTCCACCAGGAGAAGGGCGGGATATAAATGCAATAAACTTAAACTTAAACTTAAGTTGAGGCCTACCTATATAGGTTGCAACAAGGATGGTCAACATTCAACATGCAGATTACAAGCTAAAGTTCTATTTGTTTATTTATTTGTTTGTTTATTTGTTTGTTTTATTGCTGAAATTTGTTGAAACAAAATTCAGCAGGGCTATTTTACTCATTCAAGAAAATAAGGAGAGAAAAGCTTTAATGTACCTATTTAATTTGCTCCAATTCCCACCTCCCAAAAGGTCAATCACTTCAACCCCTCCCCCTCCCCCTTTTTTTTTAGATACTGTAAAGTCATTGTTTGGGAAGCAATTCTTTTTAATTGGGGCCTGTAGCCACCACAAAGTTGTGTAACCCAGATACAAAGAGCACCAGCCATTTGTATTCTCCCAAATCAGTGAGAAGGAAGCCGTACAAATGCATCAGTTATTTTTAGAAAAATAACCAGTTTCTGGTTCTAGCAGTGCTTCCTTCCATATTTTTTTTTTTATTGTGAAGTCAAGAAAAGTTTAGTCGATAGGACCACCTAAGGAATATTGCTATGTTATATGTCTATGGAGATTCTCAATCATCCAGGTCATGGTTGTCCCAAAGGTGCTTTTTCAGGACTTTCTTGTCTTTTCTTGTTTTCTATCAGAGCTGAAGAAAATTCTTGGATGAGAAGCGAAATGAGTTCAAAGAAAAACAAGAAAGTTCCATTGCCTCCTGAAAAAGCACCTTTGGGTTTGCTACATTGTCCACTTGAGTAAAGTTACCTACGGTATTGGTGTTTGCCACAGCAAACCTGAAATAGATAATACAGGCTCAGTCTTGGTTTACAATAAGTAATCATTTTAGCATTTAAGGTGTTCAGCTTTTTTTTTAAGGGTGTGCCTTATAGAACTATAATACAGTAAGTAAAGATTGATATTACTTACCCCTTCCATATGAAATGCGATTTTATTCAATGAGATTTTTTTAAAATCATTCCCAACAAGTCACAAAGGGCATAGAAATACTTAAATAGCAAAACACACAAAAGCCTTCCTTTTCACTCGGGTGCTTGTGCACAAAATAATTTCCTCCAAATAGTTAACTAAGCCACTTTTCTATATTCATGGGCTCTGCTGAGTTACCTTGAAAAAGAAGGAAACCTGCTATGAATTTAAATATAATTCATGGTAATGGATTTGGGACAGCACTTAATCAACCATGTGCCTTGCCTCTGTACAAATAAATTAGTTTTTGTAAGAGGGGGGATAAGCCAGTTATGGAGTGCCCAGCCAACACTGCATTTGTGGGAAGGGAACGAGAAAGAGGAAAAGCAGAAACAAGCTTGGCAGTCATGCCCTTCTTCCATTTTCCCATGAAACTTTCACACAGGTATCCACATGAAGCTGGAAGGGGGGGGCTACACTCAAAAATAGCTCCCCCCCTACTCACTCATGCAATAAAATGAGGCAGCATTTTGACAAACAGGCTATTGGATATGAACACCCAGTACAAGCCCTCTAAACCTTCTCTTTAGTCTAAGGTTGATTGACCTCAGCCATGAATTTGCATTCTATTTTTGCCCTACCCAAAGATGGCTGGGCAGTAGAGGGGCTCTGCAGCACAGGAATTGAAAGACCCGTGTCCCTTCATGGCACAAAGCTGGTGAAGATGGGAAGTGTGGCTGCCACCACCTTTCCTCCCCTCCTCTCCTATTCAGCAATATTGTATTGGGTATGAAAGATCAGGTCTACATGTGAAGGTTCAGTTAAACTGATTTATTGCTATACCGCCTAGGCATAGGAATCTTCTCAACTAATGGTTGGCACCTGCTTAGAGTTAGATAAGGGTCAACAGCACTCAAGGAGGGTTGAACTTAGTTCGCTTGTGGCTACGTAGGGATTCCAGGCTGATTCCCCTTTTTACTCCATTCCCCAAGTTCGGCCATTTCTTCTGCAATATGCCCTTAATGACATGTAGAGCGATGGCTGTCACCCATGAGGGGAAAAGGGTGGAAATTGGAGTTGTCCTGTATTGGGTCAAAAGAGAAGGGAAAGCAAATCCTTCAGGTTTGTCTTTCTTCTCCAAATCCTTACAGTTCAAAAGAAAGCGTAGGGGTCCTCAACTGCTAGGAAAGGCCATTTTTAGTGTTATGTTGTCCACTATACAACCTGATACAGATAGTCAGTTTCACCAGTAGTGGTGAAGACAGCAGGCTAGTAACCAGGAGACTGTGAGTTCTAGTCAGGGTTTAGGCCCAAAGCCAGTTGAGTGACCTTGGGCCAGTCATTTTCTCTCAGCCCTAAGAATGAGGCATGGCAAAATCTTGCCAAGAAAACTGTAGGGATTAGTCCAGGCAGTGGCCAGGAATCAACATTGCCTCAAAGGGAGAAAAAAATCCAGTTGGTGTGGGTAAAAGAATACAATTGAAATCCTCCACCAATTTACCACCAATCCAGATAAATTCAATGGAATACTTTTATCATCTGTATTGCCCTTGATCTTATAACTGGTGACTGTTTGATTTCATTTACATATATTGTTTCTACAAAAAGTCTGTATGGTCTTTTTTTCCCCTTGAACAACCATTTGCATTTATATTTGTCTAAAATGTCTTGCAGGAAGCAGCAAAGAATGTTTTGGAAGACTAGTCTAGAGAGAGAAAGAGAGAAACAATACAAGAAGAAATGAGTCGGGTGATCACAGCCTTGGACCAGAGTGTATGAGATCTAGGTTATACAGCCCACCCACGAGCAAAAATTTCATTGATGACCTTGGGGGGGGGTACTCTAGCTGAGTTACACAATGTCCTTATTGAAGTAATCCATTTTCTGATGTACTGCACTAACCATATGGCTTCACTTAGTAGAATGGTTTCACTCATGCTGAACCGTCAAACATTAACCAAAGTGAAAACTAACAAAGTTTCATGTGGTGCATACACAGCATCTAAAGGGGCTACTAAACAATCACACAATCTTGGTTTTGGAGAAGAACGAATCTCCTGGTAATCAAATGACATGAGTACCTGAGGCTTACAATTGCACAGACCTTGACTTGACTCCACTGTTTCCAGAGACAAACAATTCTATTTCGGGGTAGTTGCTTTCTCTGTAACTGACACAACTTTTCTCTGTAGAGAAATTGACAGGTCCAGCTGGGTTCTTGCTAATTAATTCCAGTCAATTTCATCCCAGCTTGCTTGGCTTTTGCTACTAAAGGCTTATGCACCTGTGTGAATCAAGTCTCTCTTTCTTCAAGTCTTCACCTCATTTCTCATGGATGCCGTAAAGATGAAATGTGGGAGAAGAGCATATGCTTCCTTTTAGCTTCTTAAAGAAAAGCTGGGTATGAATAGAGCCCAAGTATAAATACAGTAATTTATAAAAATGTAATGTATTCTTAAAAATACCACTTGAACAGAATCTTTGCTTTGTTTATAGATCTCACAGCAACAGAAGGCAGCCTGTGGAAATTATCTTCTCCCCCATGTATTTATGACAGATTTATTAACATTTTTAACCTATAAATTCTTCTAGTACTTGTACCTAATCTAGAAATAATTGGGTGGACTTTCAAGCCTTGAGAGGTACTGCAAATAAGAAGCACATCCAGAAGAACTAGCTCCAACTTTATTATAAGGTTATATGAACAGAAGCTTGCAAGTCTGAAGGTACATCTCTTTCCCCTCACCTCTACAGTCCAAGAAACTAGGGAGGGTCCCTTCTGAGATGTTTGCCATGCCCAAAGTCGTTCTGTGGACTCAGCAGCCACTTGTCTGACTATTGTCTAGTATGCGGATCTTCCCCCTCTCTCCCAAGGTCATTCCCACACACCATTATATTTTTCACAATTGATACTACCCACATGTTTTGGGATTTTAAACAGAACATAGCAAAAAGGTATGAAGCCATCTAACATCACAGAATTAATTAGGAACTACAGGTAACACAGAGCTGAACAGCATTGCCAGTGATCAGATTCTCTGGGAATTATAGTTCAAAACATGGAATTCCTCAAACTGCTTATATCTACCATAGATAGAAAACATCCACATGGAGGTACTTCATGCAAGCATGAGATGGACAGCATATAATGAAGACATTATAATACATCTTGAGAAAGTTATGTCAATTCAGCTTTCATTTTTTATATATTTTATGGATGCCAACTAGCCAAAAATTATATCAGACTGTTTGATGTCTTTCTTTCAGTTAACTAATTACCATGATCCCTCGGCATATGCCTTTAAACTCATCTGTAAATTTTTATGTTCCAGAATTAAGTTACTTTAAAGTATTTACAGCTTTGGTGCTTTACCAAGGGAACTGCTCTTGCTGAAGTCTTAGCCTTAATGGGAGGCAGATAGTATAGAACAGGGGTCTCCAAACTTGGCAACTTTAAGACTTGTGGACTTCAACTCCCAGAATTCCTCAGTTAGCATAGAATAAGGAAAAAAATTAACTATATTCAGTTATTGTGTTGAACCACAATTGGCTGTGGTCATCCATCATAGGAAACACAAACTAAATACAACATACAACACCAAAAACAGATTAACCAGATTATGGCTTCGTGTAATGTGTGAGAAGCCCATTGTATTTTACTTGGGACCTTGCAACTATCTCAGCCAGTCATTTGGATCTGCTAGGAAGTCTCCTGGTCTGAATCTGTCAAGGTAAGCAATCTGAAACAAACTCTTCTGGTGGATTAAATTTGCTCCTTCCTGAGCATGTGTAAGAATAATCTGAAGAGTTAGTTTTCCCACATGGAAGTCAACATAGTACTTCAGGAAGAAGAAGCCTATGATTTTGTACCAATAGTTCAAAACTATTTGTATGCAGGATCGTTATTACCTCAACAGCAGCTTTGTAAGCCAGGCCGCTATTCTTCTCTTGGTTTTATTTGAGAATGTGCAAATCTGAAGAATATGCATAGATTAGATATAGATGATATAAATAAATAAATAAATAGATAGATAGATAGATAGATAGATAGATAGATTTCTTTATTTTCCAAATCCAGAACAACCTACACTAAAAGAGAAGCAGAATATATAAAATCAGTACAAGAATCCAAATAAAGAAAACTTTCAGCAATTATGTGACAAATATCAAAATTAAAGCATAGAAGGAATTTAAAACACTTCTGTGACATTGAGGCTCAGAAAGTAGCAGTTTGAGTAGATTTACCATTGGCCAGGGGCAAATCATCCATTGTACAGGGTCTGTCCAGATTATAGCGATCAATAAGTGTTCAGGACTCTACAAAGTAGAGAGATACAGAGATGGTGGTGGGAATAGAGAGACGGATGGGGAGTTAGATGGGGAGATAGATGGTGAGATAAATGGGAGATGGATAGAGTTTTTTTATATGCCTGACAGTCACAGGGTCACAGGGTATTCCTCCAGTCCTCAAGATTGGCAGAAAAGTACACTAAAGCACCAGTCAGGCATTCTGCATAAGGCAGAAGGCTGGTGCCTCCTACAACCCAAGGCAAAATGGCTGTGGAGAGCAGTTCCCAGCAACCTGAGGCGAAGGGTTGACCAGTAGGAGCTGGGCAGATTCTAGCCACTGGCTGAATCATCACTGATATAATCAATGAAGAATCACTGTACATATTCATGAAAAGGGAAAAACTCTAAGACCGGAATAGCTGAAGACAACTGAATCTGCCTTTGCCACAGGCTGATGAAGAGGCAAAGGCAATATCATGCAAAAAGGTCCTTTAGGCCATTTTCTTAGTGGGGATGAATCAGAGACTTCCATCTGCTTGCATCTGATCTGATGTAACAGAATTTGCTTTTAAAAGTCATGCCAAAGGGAAGAGAATTACAGAGAAGTGGTCAGGGGCAGAGTGTGATGTTGTTATACTTCCTTACAAGATAGCCTAAAGGACATTTGTGATAGCCCTGTCTTGCCATATACCATCATCTCTCCAGTAGACTGTAATTGTCTGGCTTCCCATCCTTCATTTGATGTTCAAAGGGTGACATTAAGAAGGATGCCCCCCCCCCATTTATGTTTTTTGCCTTTTTTGTTAAGGGAAGTTTTGTTTTCAAGAAATTGCTAGGGAATTTCTTCTTCTCCTAAGAAAGTCAGAGAAATCTTGCTCCTAGTTTCTCTACTGGTATATTTGATAATTTCCACCAAATTGATGGGCTTCATAGAATCTATGCTATAACGTGGAATCCTTCATTGTGAGACCAAGACAAAATCAGAGTGCCTTCCCTACTCTGCTTTTTCAAAGATTATTTGTATTTTAAAGGAAATTAAAAGCATCTACCTCCAAATGATCTTTTTTTGCCAAAATCATAAAATAGCCTGTAGGCCCTCAAGGCATTCTTCAAATATATGATTCATTGACTGCAGTTTATTGTCTTGTTTGTAAATTAGGCCTACAGTATTCTACTTGGAGTGCAAAATCCAGATGAGGACAAGAGGGCAGCAAAGAGTTTTCTGAATCTCTTTGCTGCCACCTACTGGGTATGGTTACAGCCCAGATTTAGCAACCTTCTTTTTGATTATCCACATGTGCTGCAACAGCATTTTGTAAACAGAAGATCTCTCCTGACAGCCATTACCTTTGAGGGCCTACAATATACTCATAAAATGCCAAATACTGTACGCTCAGAATAATTTAGAATGCCTGGTATAGCAACATAATATAGGAATGGAGCTTATCTGCCAGACAACTGCCCTGTTTAGCAACTCAGAAATGAGATTCCACCTGGAATGAAAGAAAACCAATTTGTAATCTTTCACACACCTACCTGAGAGAAGCTTACCTGTAACTCAATTGGATTTATTTTTCAATAAACATGTACCTTACTTGCTGTTAAATGCATATGAACGTACAAACATATACTGAATATTCTATTTTTATAGGTGTGATTTTGCTGCAAATTTGGGTTTGGTAGAAATCAATATACATTTCAAATGTTTCATACTTTTATTTCAACGTGTGGTCCTTATGAATACATTGTGTTGTTTCATTGTGCTGTTTTCTGTCAGCATCATAAATGATCTCAGGTGCATTTGATCCTGAAGGAACTCTGTCAGTAAATTCTGTTTTGTTAAACACTTCCGCCAATGTTTCAAATGTTGACTTTAAAAAATAAATAAATTAGGATAAATACAAGAGTAGAATGCTGTGTAAATGTCAAAAGGACAGACTAAACCTGTAGGGCACTTTTTTTTTCTGCTGACTCTCCTGCATCTTTTTGGCTTATTCATAGCACAGGTGCACAAAGAAAAAAAAATTCTTCCATGTGCCTGGTAGAGAAGGGGAACAGTTACTAATCCTATGATTTTTTTTAATAGGAAGACTAAAAATTTTAAGCATTTTCAGAAATACCAGCCAAATGAGAGAGAGAGAAAAAAAAATATTTGAAAGCAGAGGTAGAGAACTTTGCAGACATCCGGATATTACCGAGTTTTATTTTCCAAGGGACACTTGGCAGATGGCAAATGCCAAGCATGATGGCAGTTGTGGCTGAAAATTGTGGATTCCTCCTGCTGAAAAAGGCTTGAGCCTAACTATACCAAATGCAGTGTAAACTGCATTTAATTGTAAAATTGAATACAGAGTGTTATTTAACACTTACTGTGATCTTGTTTATCACAATGGTGTCCTTCAAAATATGAAAAAAAGAAGATACTTTTACTCTTTTGGGAGACAGACAGCATATCTTTCTTCAGTTACTTCATAATATGATTTGAAGCAAGCTTTATGAGGTGATGACTTGAAGGGTGCCTTGATTTTATCTTTGTGGCTAATAAAAGAGAATTTACTGACAGTTCCTGCAAGATCAAATGGATGATGCAGGCCTCATCACTGGATTACTTTTCACTGAACAATCCCATTGATATATTTAAAAACAGTTTAAAACGTTTTTAAAAATGAAGATTGCATACTTTTTTCAAAAAGATAGTATAGGCACAATGTGTGTATATGTGTGTGCTCATGCGACTTTGAGTCAGTTTTGATTCCTAGCAACCCTTGGACCATTCCTGCAGTTTTCTTGGCAAGATATAAGAAGTGGTTTGCCACTGTCTCCTTCCTAGGGCTGAGAGAAAGTGACTGGCCCAAGGTCCCAGCTGGCTCTGTGCCTAAGGCAAGACTAGAACTCACAGTCTCCCAGTTTCTAGCCTGGTGTCTTAATCACTACACCAAACTGGCTGTCGCAGATATATATATATATTTCTTTTTACAACCATTTAATCCCTTTATTTGGGGAGGAATCAGGGCAACTGAATGGAGCTGAGCATTTACTGGCTGACTGAATGCCTTTCCAGACGTCTATGTGGAGTTCACAAAAGATATTTTCTCTTTGCGCCCTGAGAGAGAAACATCTGTCGCTGCCTAGAATTGAACTCTCAGCCTTCCCAGTGGGACGCGAGTGTCTTCACCTCTAGGCTACTGTGCCACTTAGCTGTCATAAATATAACTACTAGATAAATTAAGATGTGTTGTTTGTTTGCTTGTTTGATTAATATAGTCACCTATTCAGTACGACTCAAGGTGGTATACCTCGCTGAATAATAATAAATCCCATAAAGCTACATATAGAAAAGCATAAAAGCATATATCAAAGTGGAAATATAAACACATAAAGTGCCAGGAAAATACTCATCCAGTAGACTGTTCCACTCTGAGGACATAGACATTGATATAGAGCTACAGTGGCTCAGTGGTTAGAATGCAATCTTGCAGGCTAACTCACTGCTCACTGCCAGGAGGACCCAGATTGTTGGGGGCAATATGCTGACTCTGTAAATCTCTTAGAGAGGGCTGTAAAGCACTGTGAAGCGGTATGTAAGTCTAAGTGCTATTGCTATTGCTGAGGAAAAAAACAGATTTTGAATGCTTTCTGAAAGGTGAATAAGATTGGGACCAACCAATTCTCAGTGTTTATGCAGTTCTAAAAGTAGGGAACAGCAACAGAGGAGGCATGTCTCCTAGGTACCAACACATGAATGGTAGGGGTCAGACCACACTGACCCTGTCAGATCTTATTGAATAGGCAGAGATCAATCCTGAAAATAGCCAGGCTTTGTGCTAGGAAGGGCTTTGTAGATAGGAACCAGCACCTTGATTTGCACCTGGTTATCAGGACAGCTTGTCAGCTAGAGATGTTTAAAATGGCATACTAAGGTATATTCATAACTACCCAATCCATTGCATTGTGGACCAGATGATGCTTTGAGTGATCCCCAAGTGGAGCCCTATGTAGAACACACTGCACAAATCTTATTGCATGGCCTGAGCTTTTGCAGAAAAGAAAAAATAATGGTATAAGTTTGCTTATGAGGAAGTTACAGATTAATTTCATGCCTGCCCTTTGGAACATCCTGCCCCTCTGATGTGAGATCTGCTTCCACACGCCTGACCTTCTGTAAGGGCCAGAAGGTCTGGCTCTGCCAGTTGGCTTGGCTCCCCTAAAGGGATGCATCCCACTGGAGGTGGCTGATAGATTAAGAGAAGACCCCACCTCCTCCTGTGTGCATCCTGCTCTCTTCCTCCCCATCTTTTAAATTTTAATTTATAATTGTTATTAGGAGTATTTATTGTTCAAGGTTTTATTGGCTTTTAATGTTTGTAAGCCACCCAGAATTACCCCGAACCAAGACGGGTGGCATACAAATCAAATCAACCAACCAATCAATCAATAAAATAGACCCATGAAACATTCAAATCAAAATAACTGTAATATTGTGCTAGAGGACTGATGAGTCCAACATAATACAAAGCAGCTGTACGCATATAATTTGCCTATGTTAAAAAAGAAGGCAGTCAAAAGGGGCCATAAATCTTTAAATGGATAATACCATTTGGGGAATACAAGGGGAAAAACGTGTAGCAAAATACAGGTGGTCCTCAATTTAACAGTCACAACTGAGCCTGGAACTTCATCACTAAGCGAGGGGATTGTTAAGTGAAGTCGCATTTGATTTTATGACCTTTTTGCCACTGTTATTAAGTGAATCATAGGTTGTTAAGTGTCTCCCATTGACCTTGCTTGTCATAAACCAACTGTGAATATCAGAAATGGTGATCACATGACCTGGGACGCTATCATAAACACATGTTGGTTGTCAAGTGCCAGAATCACAATCACATGACCACACTGCAATGTTCATAAGAAGGTTGAGTCATAAGTCACTTTTTCAGCACCCTCGTAACTTTAAACAGTTGTTAAATGAATGGGTGCAAGTCAAGAGCTACCTATAGAGGAAACAAAATGATGATGCAATATAGGAACTGGAAAGCAAACATGTGTTTAGAACAGATACTGTAGAATGAAGAAAATAGAGATGGCTTGAAAAATAGTTTGCAGTTTGGCATTTGATAAAAAAAGATAGAATTTGTTTTATGTTTTTGTAATTTTTTTACAGTTATTTTGATTCAAATGTTTCATGGGCCTATTTTTTTTTCTAATGCATTGATCTATAATGAGATTGCCAATCAGCTGACCATCTCTTTGTTGTACCTATAAGTAGAGGTACGATGTAGACTAGACTCCCGAGTAACATGACTTTGTTGCAGCTAAATAGTTTACACATTCTGGTTGCTGGATCTCAAAAGGATCTCCCAGGATCCAAGAATCTCCCAGGAAGAAGCAGCAGCATGAGTATCCAAAATAAAAACAATGGTTAATGTTGTATTCCATTACACCATACAAAATAACTAACTAACCTATGAGCAAATTATTTTTTTCAGAAGAGCTTTTTTCCACGTGCAAGTCATATTAGTTAACCCTGACCTGAAATTGTGCTACTATATTTGCATGTGAATTTGCATGTGAATTAAGGACAACAAATATCTTGACCTTACCCATTTTGAATAGAAAATAGGGATCTTTTTGAATTTCTTATTTCAGCTTTTCTAAACTCCATCAAAAGAGAAACGGAAGCTGATAGAACTTAGTGAAATAATATGCTGGCAGGAAATATTTGTAGACATACAGTACTTCTGCTTTTATACTATTTACTTAAACGTTATGTAGAATTTATCCAAGTAAATTTATATAATTATAGTCTTCATAGAAAACCACATCAGCAAAAACAGTGATGTAAACATTGTTCATAATTGTAATTCATGAGATATAAAGAAAAAAAAGCATAGCCATTTGGGATCAGAAGTCCATTATTATTTATTAGATACATGATAGGGCTTAAGAGGATACTTTATTGTCCATCTTCATTCTTGACTGGTATAAAATTAGATAAAGTACTTACGTTTTCTATATGGAAGTCTTAACTTGTACTCAGGGAATTTTTTTTTTCATTTAGTCTGTTTGTGAGCCTTAGCAGATTTTTTTTTATTAGAGAACTGTTGTGTTGTGTTGTGTTGTGTTGTGTTGTGTTGTGTTGTGTTGTGTTGTGTTGTGTTGTGTTATGTTATATTATATTATATTATATTATATTATATTATATTATATTATATTATATTATATTATATTATATTATATTATATTATATTATATTATATTATATTATTATATTATATTATATTATATTATATTATATTATATTATATTATATTATATTATATTATATTATATTATATTATATTATATTATATTATTGTATTGTATTGTATTGTATTGTATTGTATTGTATTATATTGTATTATTATATTATATTATGTTATGTTATGTTATGTTATGTTATATTATATTATATTATATTATATTATATTATATTATATTATATTATATTATATTATATTATATTATATTATTACATTACATTACTATACTATACTATACTATACTATATTATATTATATTATATTATATTATATTATATTATATTATATTATATTATATTATATTATAATATTATATTATATTATATTATATTATATTATATTATATTATATTATATTATATTATATTATATTATATTATATTATATTATATTATATTATATTATATTATATTATATTATTATATTATTATATTGTATTGTATTGTATTATATTTATTATATTATTATATTATATTATATTATATTATATTATATTATATTATTATATTATATTATATTATATTATATTATATTATATTATAATTATATTATATTATAATTATATTATATTATATTATATTATATTATATTATATTATATTATATTATATTATATTGTATTGTATTATATTATATTATATTATATTATATTATATTATAATATAATATAATATAATATAATATATTATATTATAATTATATTATTATATTATATTATATTGAGAACTATACAATATATTGACCACAAGAGATGGAGGTATCTCATTTTGTAACCCTTTTTGTAATTAACAATTGTAGCAAGAAGATCTCCTTTTATCTATCACCATAATCTTTGATTAACTGATATCCCCTGACAGACATTCACCAAAATGCACAGAGATGGGACTGAAATACACCCCCACAAAATGGCCTGAGAAAGTTTGGTGCCACCAAATAGGTTCACAACAAACTGATCAGAGTCCAAGGATCATTTAGCAGGAGCCACTGACTCCCTGAAGAGAACTATCTCCACCCACAAATGGGTTGTATGAACAACTGCTTATATAAATTCATTTCCTGCAGAGAGGGGGGGGGAAAGGTTTATACAGAGATTTTGGTTTGAAAAAATACTGAAATGAGGCACTGACATTGCTCATTTTCTGGCACTCTGACATCTACAAAGGAAAGTGGCACAATCTCTCTCTCTCTCTCTCTCTCTCTCTCTCTCTCTCTCTCTCTCTCTCTCTCTCTCTCTCTCTCTCTCTCTCTCTCTCTCTCTCATATCATGGATCTTTGGATGCTAGGTGGTGATTTGGCTTCAGGCCAACTGGCAACTGCAGGCTAAATCCAATTTTTATGCAAGACACTTATTGAAGATGCAGTCTCCCTTGGCACCCATGAAATGTTTGGACCACTTCAACAAATGTCAAGAAGTGGATGAGAGGAAGAGTCTTCAAGGCTGCCTTGAGTCTGTTCTTCACCTGCCTTGTTGCTAGTGAAATGAGTTCCAATGTTTAGTTTTTTTCTTCCAAATATAATAAATGTCTCTTTAGCGTGAAGCCCATATTCTGCATCCACAACCACAAAATTGAAGACACACTTTCCTTTTCAATGGGATGTCCTACCATTTACGTATTCTTATTCTTTTAGCACTCAGCTGATGGTCAGCAACATCTCTCAGAAGGGCTCCTGCTGAATTCAAATCTCCAAGATATTTCTAGCAAAGGGATGTATGCCTTTGCACTCCCATCTTCCACTTCTAAGTTGTATCAAATCTCTTCTGAAGCTTCTCCAAAAACAGATCTGAGGGATGAGGGGCAAGACAACAAGGAACAAGAACCGGTGGTTGTTCTTCGCTACTCAGGAGGTATTCACTCTTCCTTGAATTGGCAGAAATTCTACCTCATGTGAAATTTCCCTCTCCCATAGCTGATTTCCTGTCCAATCTCTATTGCCACTGAATCACTACCAATTAATTACTATCCTGGCTAAATCTGTATAGAGATTGATCAGTTTTTTCAGCTTATCTGCCCCCATTCAGGAAAAAGAAAAAAAAAGAAAACCAGAGTCGCCACGAACCATGAGATGGGTAGCATATTAAATGAACAAACAAATAAATAAGAAAAACATCTGTCCTGGCACCTGGAATAGAACAGGTCTGACTGCAGCTCCTGTCCATCATCTCCAGACTCCTCCTTACATTCCTCCTCTAATATCCACTTTGTTGAAAGCTGAATTGTACATTTTTTTATATAAAAGAGTCCTAAACAGAGCTGAATTTCAAGTAGCACTTTTATTTTGGATCTTCCTTTCCTTTCCATGCCATTTCCCAAATTCATCTATATTGCACTTGGGAGGCAATGGGGAAAAGGATGACAGTTTGGTCCTCTCATTCCATTGTTATCTTATTCCAGCTTTATGCTAAACTGGCAAGAACCATAATGTATTTATATTATTGACAGCTGAGTAATATTGTACAATTCCGATAGACCAGCACTTCAGTTTAATGGCCGCTGACTTTTCCACCATTCCATAAAGGATATTAATGTGGCAGCATACATGTGTTTTAAGAGGAAAGTGTGTTTTTGACAGGGAACTTCTTCTGAGAGGGAACTCTTGACATATAGTTATAGCAAGGTTGCCAGGGAAACATAGAGATGCCCTGTATAAAAGAAACCACAGCTCTTACACAAATCTGAAGGATCACTAGCACAGCATATTCTAAAGACAAAAGCAGAATGACAACGAGGTTGGCTGGGAACTAGAGGGATGGCCGTTATCTGTACAGAAGAAATAATAAGTAATTTCAATGGAGGCTTATCTGTTTGTTTAATCAGAAAAATAAACAATACACATGATGGTGAAAACAATCAGTTTGTGTTATCAGTTAAAATTTGCAAACATGTGTGTATATGTACATGCATACATACATATTTTCTGGTTAAAATTTGCCAGTGTGTCTTTAACATTTAGAAAAAGTAGAACAACATGTGGTTTTAAAAGGTTTTTTTCCCCAGCATTCAAAGCAGTGATTTTAACAACTGTATAAAAATATCAGTATATAATAGTTAATCTTGTTAATTCTTGCATTGTTAATCTTGTGCATACCTATTCTAAGGTAATTTCTACTATGTTCAAATGTAGATATGATTGCAAAAGTACAATTGCTTTTTCTAATTTATTTGTTGTGGGTTCTAAACTAAACATCAGCAACAAATACCCTACTCTTAAATATAGACTATTTCCTGTATTGATTTCCAAGTGAAAATAGTTCTTGACTACGACAATTGGAACCAAAACTTCCATTGCTAAGTGATGCAGTCATGCCCAATTTTATGACTTTTTTTGCTGCAGTTTTTAAGCAAAACTGACTTTCCCATTGACTTTGCTTGTCAGAAGTCCCCAGGGAAAGTCTCAAATGACGATCATGTGACTGCAGGATGCGGCAACCATTGTAAATACATGCCAGTTGCCAAGTGCCTGAATTATGATCATGCGACCATAGGGAAGTATGAGGAGCAGTTGCAAGTCACTTGTTTCAAGCATTGCCATAATTTTGAACAGCTGTTAAACAAATAGTTATAAGTTGACGACTACCTGTAAGATTGCTTTGATTTATTCCATTAGAATCATTTCAGAATCACTTTGCATAATATATATTGAAAAGAATAGTATAGGTATTGTAATAATAATGCAGATACTACTCCTTTTGATGTACAGTATATTATGGAACTTTTAAGTACAATGCTGGAAAATGCATAGAACAGATTTGTGATACAATGAGCTCTGGCCTTCAAGGTATTGTCCAATTTCTTTCTAATCAATATAATGTATTAACTAATCTAGACATCAGTGATCTGAATGCCAGGTGGAAACTATGCTTTGAAATGAGTACTTTTTGGTCTCTCTCACGGGAGTAGATAACAGGTGCTCCATCAGCAGCCTCACATATTTTAAATCACCTTTCCACTTCAGGTCTAGGTTACTGCACATCCCCAATCAATACACTACTTTTTATTGAAAAAATACCAACTAGCAACAGAAACATACCAAATGTCAGCTATTCAGTTCGCACAGAGACCTTTCTGTGTCAGAATAAGGGTCCTTAAATGTTCCTAAGTAATTATCAGATTACAATTTGGCAGGAAAATTAACAGTCCTTCTTGCAGAAGGACCATAGAAACATTACATTTTCAGATGTTTCAAGCAACCCTGTTATTGAACTGTAGGTATGTGAAATGATTATGTACAAGTAAACCTAAAGATTTTGAATTAATAAAACTCAAATTGCTCTATAAATATAATTTCAGACTACAGCACAAGAAATGGAAACCCAGTGCTTCTATTTCACTTTCACTTTCAATTTCCACTTGCTATATCTCAATTCAAAGAGAGAAACAATTTACTTTGTATAAAATAATGTAAAATCGTGTATCCCAGAAGAATATTTTATTGTTGCATAGTCTTCTTAATCAACACAGTTTAGTTAATCTCTGCTAGATAACTCAAACTTATAACAAACATTTAACAATTGGGTTTCTAAGAATTTAAAAAAATTACCAAAAGTGAAAATAAAGGAAGAAAATTATTAAGGCATGTGCATCACAAATGATACCCACAGAAACATCCCTTTCTTCTTCAGATTGTCTTCAACTGAATATTTTTGCAGAGACGCTTTACAGTTAAAATACTGTAATAACCACAGGCAGTAGGATTTTATTTAACATTGCTGGAAAGTTGCTTGGTGAACTCAAGCATTGGTGTTGGTGCTACTGCAGATTAATAGTCAAATGATAATTTGGTCACTTTGCAAGCAGAGGTGGTAATTATTGTGTTTTGAATGCATGGATGGATTAGACTGACACAATTGCTCATTGGACACCATGCAATGGCCTTAATTGTTAATGAATATACACAGACAACCTAATGCTTCAGTTCTATCAAACTGCTGTTAACTGTTGCCAGTCAACAGCAATTAAATGTTGCACATGAACTTCTTTGACTGAACAGTAGATTTTCACAAAATATATCTTAAATCAGCTGCTCTTATCTGTGGTGCCTTTCATACAAACTTTCAGCAGGACAGAGTGGTCTGACTGTTCATATACAGGATTGTGGTGGTATTTCTGTTTATGAACTCAGTATTCTTCTGGGATGCCAATCAATCCCATGAAGAAAATTTCATTCCTGTGATACCCTCATGATCATATTAATGGAGCACAGGTTACAAGGCTTAATATGTGTGTAAAGGACTTAGACTATGATGCCATGTGGCTTATAATTATCAGGAGTGACCAACAAGGCTTTAAAGATCTATTTATAAATGGGAAGAGATTTCTTTTGCTTCATTTCTTAAAAAAGTGATAAAATGGAATACAAAATTAGATTAATTCTAAAATATAATAGATTAGTCTTTCTGGTAGCTCTTAAATAGACTTTTGCTAATTAGGTCTGAATGAAGAGATTTTATAATTTGATTATTGGTAAGGAATGAGATATGGGAAGGAGATATTTTTAATTGAAATATTAGAGAAAGTCTAAATTAAGTTACTGATTTTTTTTTTTAAGGTTTCTGGAGGGAAGAGGAGTAATTTTCGATATATTTTTCTTTCTTACTTTTTATTTTCTTTTTTCTACCTCTTTGTAGTTCTCTTTTTCACTATTCATACTTTTCTTAGCATGTATTAAGTCTTTTTATTTTTGTATCTGTAAACTCTATTACAAAAGGTAGGACATGAGGGAGGGAAAGGAGAAAAGAGAGGGAGGGAGGGAGGGAGGGAGGGAGGAAGGAAGGAAGGAAGGAAGGAAGGGTTTCCATGTTTCCTATTTCAGCTTGCTGTTCCATACTTCACAGCTGCTATGGTCCAAATATATTAGAAGAGGAGGAGGCAACTGATTGCCTTTTTAAAATATTTTGGCAAGACAAAAATTGTAAGATTTGCAAGGACAAAAATAAAAGGCTCTAAGACTGTGAAGAATTTCATTATTTTTCAGCCAACTCACTGTGCCATCATAATTTCAGGATTAAAACTGGGATTGCTGCTGCTCAGCTGTTAAAGATGTTTCCATCGGAATCAGAAAAGCATCACTAGTAAAAAAAAAAAAAAGTACTGCAGCAGGGCAATACATGTTTCAAAATGATTCAGAAGAAAGTGTTTCAGGCCTCGTGTGAGCACAGCACCTTCCTGCTCTTTATCGAACGAACCCAACTCATTAAAGATTTCCATGCTAGCCTAAAACAAAACACATGCACATAAAGATGCTGCTGTGTTAAGGAATCCACTCATTAAATCTTATGCAACTTTTCAGGCTTGGCAGCATCTAGAAATATGCAATTTGCCAGTTTCTACTTTCCATAATCCATAAACTCCTCTTTTTTTCCCCCATTCAAGCCATCAGTGCAGAACACTTTGGTGAGGTGCAAATTATTTTGATATAAGCAAACAAATTAATTTGTCTCAGACAATCTAGTGAAAGCATGCACGAACAGGCAGGATTTCACGTGTGCAACCTCTCCACATCATTCAGTTGTCTTAAGGTGCATATGAATTTGTATTTTGAATTAGTATCAAAATCAGGATTGGGAATATGATAAAAAAAGAAATTCCTATTTGGACTGTCAATTACTTCCAATGTTCCATGTTCCTTGAAAAATATAAGGATGATCTGTTACTGTTTTATGAAATGGTGATATATATTCTCTTCAGCATTCAGAGTGATCTTGACATATGGTTGATATGAAGGAACTGGAATTATAGATTGATTTTTTCTTATTTAAAAAATAATAAAGCAGTGTCTTTCAGATGTTAAAAGTTTCCTTTGAAACTTCTGTGGTAAGCTTTTCTTCCCCCTCCAATTTTCTACTGACAAAGTCTGCCAAAGATAAATTCTGCAGGAAGTTGGCAGTAAAACTCAGTTCCATTCTTTGGAACCATCCACATGGCTATTTATACCAACTAAAGACTGCCAATTCTCATTAGAACATGTACTGTAGTTCATTAGAACATGCAGTTCCTTCTTTTGTAGCTAGTAGGCCTACTTTAAAAATACTTTGCAGTTATCAATGCACCAATTAATATTAACTTATTTAAGATTTCATTTTTCACGGTTCACCACCATATGTTCTAAACAATCCTACAACTGGACATATACAGCTATGTACATAAACGATATTGTGTATGTTTTATATGGTATTTGTCAAGTGCCAGGGAAATCAAGACATCCAGGCAGTTCAAGTGAGTATAAAGATTTATTGCAAGCTTAAGCTCTCTACAAAAATCTGACCAACTAATAGTCAAGGGAAATGAATGGGATATAAGAGAAGCATTCAAGGTGGGCTGGACTTAGATCTCTTGTGAGTGTGCAGGGACTGTGACTTATGACATGTTTGACCTCTCCCTCAGGCTCAGCCTGGCCATCTCCTACAACATTATCTATAAAATATGAAACATTTATAAATATAGTTTTATCATCTGATGTTTGGTATTGGAGAAGACTCTTGAGAATACCATGCCAAGAAAACAAGGACATGTTAAACAAATCAACGCAGAGTTCTCAGTATGAGTAGGCTCAAATCATCATACTTTATATATATATTATGCAAATACCTAGCTCTCTCTGTAATTCTATGAAAAATGGAAGGAAAGAAAGGAAGAGATTACCAACAAATCAAACAATCGAAAATTTATCTGAAGTCCAGCAATTTGCCCTGTGACTGTTTATTTCCCAATTTACATTGTATTCCATATGGTTTACTTCTAGATAAAGAAACACAGAATTTGAGTCTTAGATTTCTGTTGTGGGAACTATACCTGAAGATTGGTTTGATTCAACATAGTTTTCTTATGTTATAAAGAACCATTGCTGTCTGAGGATAAACGGGATTGGACTAGAAGACCTCCAAGGTCCCTTCCAGAGCTATGAGTCTATAAATATTTTTTATAGACTCAGGGCTGGAAGGGACGTTGGAGGTCTTCTAGTCCAATCCCGCTTATCCTCAGAAGGCAATGGTTCCTTATTACTTCAATTATGACCTTATGAGATGAACAGATTATTAGAGGCTTGTATTAATTTTCATTAACACCTAAATGATATCCCAAGTTCTTCTTTCAATTCTATGTCAGCAAAATAGCCATCAGAAATTTCTACTTCAAATTTTTAAGGAGGAACACTTCTGCAATGATAAAAGTAGGGAATGGCAGAGGTTCAAGTTAGAAAGAAGTAATCATTTTTTGTTTTCAGAGATGGCCTATTTTCAAAACTTCATAAACGCCTAGAACCGTTTTTGGTTATTTTATAGTATATAAGCAGTTTTTCTCATTTGAAAATGCTTATATTAATCCTGCAGCCCATTTTAGTATTGTCAATTTTCCTTTACATGTCAGGAGTTTTGGGGAAAAATATCTTTGTATTATTATTGATAGTTTGATCTAAGAAATTACTTTGTTCTGGGTATTCTAAAAATACTCCATTGTTTCCTAGAACAATATCGAGTATTATTAAAACTATTCTATCTATCTGCCATAATTTGAACATTTTTTTTTCATCTTGGTTGTTTTGGATAATGATGCTGTGATCACATGATAAAATTAATGATATAGAAACATTATTTCAAAATACAATGAACACAGGGGACTTAAATTGTAGCACAATTTTATCTCACGAAGATGCTGTACCCTTTCTATTTGAGTGAAGCCTGTCTCTTTTGCACAACATTGGCATGTCCCAAAATGTTCCTGAGTGCCTAAGAAACTGAAATCCCTTCTCATTTATGTAACCATATTCTGCCTGTGTATCTAATCTAGCATATGAAACAGGTAGTAGCTCTAAGCATGCTATCTTGATGCTCAACTCATTCTTTTACTCAACCAATGGCATTTGATTTCCAGGAGTGTCTGACTACATTTTTCAAGGTCACTGATGTCAATGAGATCCATGACTACTGTCTCCTTCCAGCACTATCTAGCAGCTTATCTAGATTATATATGACATATGCAGCCTTTGTGATTTACACACTTATTACAAAACCATCTCTCTGGTGTTCAGTTGATTGAATTGCCCAGACCAAAACTGCTTTATCACTCACATTTTAGTATGCTATGATGTGGTTTCATATCCAGGGACTATGTCTCTCATATGGGAATATCTTCCTTATTCTCAAAATTATGTCCTTCTCCATACTCTTGTCTTTCCTTCCGACAGGAGAGCTGTCACTTTGGAGTGGGATTACACTATCACATCTCAGATAGTCTCATTTGCACATCTAAGATGTTTATCTAAGCATCTTCAACCCAGCCAGCTTGTTGTCAATAAAATGGACTTGTGCCCTGTGAATCTGGTGCTTCTTAAACTAAGCATAAACTCACAAGTTATACCCCAAAGGCAAATAGTTGTTCATTTGCTATTCTAAGGTGTAAGCTGGAAATCACTCTGTCCCATGCTATCTTTCTATCTCCATTACCTGTCAATCTGGTTTTCTTCTTTAGGAATCCCCTCTGTCATTAATGCACTTCTTCTGCCTTTCTCCTCTTGCCCAGTACTCCAGTGCCTTCCAGTTCACCCACTCCCATCTGCTTTTCTTCTGTCTAAAATGTGCTGAACTGATGGCAGAAGAATAAAACTTCATCCACTCGCCAATCCCTTGATGAAAGGGATTACAGGTGAAACTTGAAAAATTAGAATATCGTGCAAAAGTTCATTTATTTCAGTAATGCAACTTAAAAGGTGAACCTAATATATGAGATAGACTCATTACATGCAAAGCAAGATAGTTCAAGCCGTGATTTGTCATAAGTGAGATGATTATGACTTACAGCTCATGAAAACCCCAAATCCACAATCTCAGAAAATTAGAATATTACATGCAATCAATAAAACAAGGATTGTACATAGAACAATATCGGACCTCTGAAAAGTATAAGCATGCATATGTACTCAGTACTTGGTTTGGGCCCCTTTTGCAGCAATTACTGCCTCAATGCGGCATGGCATGGAAGNCTGTGTGTGGTGGCTCTTGATGCACTGACTCCAGCCTCAGTCCACTCCTTGTGAAAGTCCCCAACACTTTTGAATGGCCTTTTCCTGACAATCCTCTCCAGGCTGCGGTCATCCCTGCTGCTTGTGCACCTTTTTCTTCCACACTTTTCCCTTCCACATAACTTTCTATTAATGTGCTTTGATACAGCACTTTGGGAACGTCCAACTTCTTTTGCAATTACCTTTTGAGGCTTTCCCTCCTTATGGAGGGTGTCAATGATGGTTTTCTGCACAACTGTCAGGTCAGCAGTCTTTCCCATGATTGTGATTCCTACTGAACCAGACTGAGAGACCATTTAAAGGCTCAGGAACCATTTGCAGGTGTTAGCTGATTAGAGTGGGACACTTTGAGCCTAGAATATTGAACCTTTTCACAATATTCTAATTTTATGAGATTGTGGATTTGGGGTTTTCATGAGCTGTAAGCCATAATCATCTCACTTATGACAAATCACGGCTTGAACTATCTTGCTTTGCATGTAATGAGACTATCTCATATATTAGGTTCACCTTTTAAGTTGCATTACTGAAATAAATGAACTTTTGCACAATATTCTAATTTTTCGAGTTTCACCTGTATAGTCTTCCCCTGCATCATTGAAGCAAAGAGATGATCCAGTTTGTGTCATGAAACAAGTGGGTGATTGCAAAACCACTTCAGACTGTTCTATGGGGAAAGGTTCCTCTCTATGGTTTCTCCTAGCACTGCCCACCAGTTCTTCCAGCTTGTACTGCTTCAGGTTTGCCCACAATGCATGCCTAAGCTGCACAACCTCCTTTGGAGAACAAAGCTTTCTGAGAGGGATCTGGAAGCAGCAAATTGCTTCATGAAACAGCTTTAGGGGGTGCTTGTACCAAACTTCATTGAAGTGGAACATCTCTTCAAAGCTTTGCACAGTGCTAAAATCTACAGGGCATTCTGAATGTAGCTTACTTTTTCTACCCTCCAAGCTTCCCTTCAACTTATTCAGAATCAGCTTTCCTATTTCATGTTTTTTCTATAAGAGGAGACAAAGGAAAATTTCTTCAGACTTGTTTGGGGATAGTTCCCCCCCCCTTTATTTTTGAGACTGAATAGGACTAGCCAATTGATTAATTGAAAGTTGGATCTTATCTGTAATCCAATTTGAATTTATTTTTTTAAAAGACTCAAAATATATGAACTTTCCAGTTTGATATAATACTGTGTATGGCGTAATCTAGTCAGCATCTGGAGATATTTTCATGGTGACATGAAGCACAATAACCTTCTGCTCATTCTCAAACGTAAATGGGTTATGGGAGCAGAGGCTTTTCTTGGGAGTGAGCAAGATTTGGGTCAACCATATAAAGGACGTTCTTTATAGAGGCAGCCCTTTGTGCCACTCCAGTCACCTAGTTATTGCTCTTGCTGTTTGTTAATCAAAATACTTTATGTTGTTGCACAATCTTAAATTATAGCTCAATTAAATTGTATCTCTTTAATTCATTTTGTGTCTCATGTACTTTTTCTGTTGTGTGGGAGCAACAGCTGGAAGCTCAGGATAAAATTGAACACATTTCCAATATATTCTCCACAATGCTCATGTGAATTAAATTAAGAGCTGGTAGAAACTGGTCTTATGAAGCTATCTGCAGCACTTTTTAATTTCACTGAAATTTTTTAAAATATCTCCTGATTCATTTATCAGCAAAACTATTGTATCCAGAATAAAACAAGCTAACCACAATGGGTCAGAGGTAACTCCTAAACAGAAGAATTCTAATTAGATTTGTCATTTAAGTAGGTAGTCCTTCAGGTTCAAAGATGACACAATGTTGTGCAGTTCATGTGTGAATATGGCATTGGCTCTGCAGTCTCAGTCTGGAAATGCAGTGTCTAGCACAATAGGGACAGAGGAAGACCATTGGTATAGTAACAATGTATAATTTACTTGTTTATTGTGGTAATTTAGGTCTTCTAATCATGGAGGTAATCTACTTCTGGCCTTTACAAATGCTGTTCCACGTGTCAACTCCATTAACAATAATATCTGTTACTTCTTTCCTTAGTTTTCTGACTAGGAATGGAATGGAATGGAGTATCCTGAATAGGACTATTCCATACTCCAAATTTTCTTGAAGGCCAGATAATAATGATAATAGCTATTTCAGTTTAAATTATGTATTATGCATTATTCTTGTTCTTTCTCTAGAGAACCATGCAAAACACTTTTCTGACTAAAACAGTCCAACAATTACAAATCTAACAAATGTATTATGATACAGCAAAATTAAAAAAAAATATCTAAAACTGGGATTAGGAGGGTTATGAATGGGTGATGATCATAAATAAATATGTATTTCTACAAACTCATAAGATGGTTTCTGAATATATTTTTCAGCTTCCATCTGAAATAAATAATAAGGATGAATGCTGAGAACCATTTTCCATAGAAAGAACTGGGTGCAATCAAAGCCTACAGCTTATCTTTTAAATAGATGTTTCAACAGTATTTGTTCCAGATATGGTAATAGAGGATAAGGTGCTTGAAGAAAACAATTTTTCAAATCCTACATATGCTTTTCCCCTCAACTCATTCTGCAACAGCTGAAAATTGGCCATATGAAGTTTGCATTTCACTTCTCTCTTAACGTATGTTATTTCCACTGATTTCAGATACTGGATTTTTTTGATATTAATATAAAATATAAGGAAAGGTAGAATAAACATAGATGTCCAGAGAAGCCCCCTATTTTCATCTAAATCATACTGTAGTGGTACAAGTTATCTTTGTTTGGGGCTTGCATGCAACACTATAACACACATACAGAAAGGGTAGATAAATTGAAAGAACTCATTGAAAGAGCAGCAAAGAAACATTCCTTAGAATAGTCAAATAAACCAGCCATGAACAATTACCATCCTGACATAATAGAACAGTTTTCAAAGACATTTTGTGACTTTTAAAATGTATTTATTAAATTAAACATATATAGCCCCTCAAATCACATATAGATGACTCTGGGCAGCTTACAAAATTTAAAAAAAATCACCATATAATAAAACCTATTAACCTCCCCATGGCAGCAACAACACAATGAGATTGACTCCGTCTCCATTTATGTTCCCCAGGCCCACAGACAAAACCATATTTTTAGGGCCTTTTGGAAAAGCACCGAGAGGGGGGAAATATTTCATAAAGAAGGGGGTGACCACCAAGAAGGCTTTTTTTCGGTCCCACTGGATGACAATCCCTAATCAGTAGGACTGGTAACATTGATTTTTGATGCAGAAAAGCTCAGAGGAGTGCCATTCTCTCATGATAGATTACTTTGGAACTTAATGAAGTGAGCCAAGCCAGAAAGGTTGCAAATTGGTGGGAAGATTACGGTACGTTGTGGTTCACAACAGTCTTTCACCATCTTATAACTCAATAAGTGCAAGAACATCACACACACACAGACCCAATGGAATTGTCTCCAAAATTCTCTTCCTTTTAAAAATAATTCCTAGAATATATTCTCTTTCACAAACTGAATGAGAGTTGATAAACAAGAATGCAGGAGAAAACCGTCACCCAACTTGAAGTGCTAAGAACCATTTTCAGGAACAGGTTTAGAATGAATAAGAATGAAATAAAAAATAGTTTTATTTTTATTTTCACTTGTGGCCTTGCAATCTGTGGGAAGGAAGACAATATTTTCTCTATTTTCTCACAGTTCTATTCAACCAGAAGCTTATTTTTTATATATATTTTTCACAGGTGTTCTTCTACGAGGCCGTTTTTGAAAAAGAAATGAATGCAAACAGTGAAAATTGTTGCTCATGATAAACATTTGGAACCACAAAGAATTTCCACATATATCACTCTCCTTTCACATCTCAAAATAGGGTTGTAGAATTGGGGAGGAGGATGATCTGATTTAAAGCAAACATTCTAAAAGACCAAAACAAATAGTTTGCCATTCATGAATGAATGTGCATGTCTTATTCTACACAATTTCAATAGAAACCATTCAAATGGAAATGTAGACATAAATGTTGTGCACCGGGAAACTGTTTAAAAAGATTTTGTATCAATCCTTTCAAAAATTTCATCAGTTTAAAGCAGTTTTCTCAAGCTGGTTCCCTTCCCAATAGTCACCTCCCGTTGGATGGGATGATGAAAATCAGGTTAGGGAAAGCTGTTTTGACTATGTGGAAAAATCTCCCAAGTCTGACCTTTTTTAGTTTCCTTTACCCTATTGCATATGAGGTTTTTTTTAGTGTTAAAAGGAGATCTTGTGATATAGATTAGTTTAGGAACTTGTATATAGATTAGTTCATATCAGTTAAATGATGGTCTTGTCCATCCATCAGCTAAATTTTAATTGCAAGGTCACTTAATGGGAGAAAAAACTGAATTTCAAGGCAAGAATATCTTGATTGTAAGTATCAATACAGACAGATAAGAAGAAGACCCCACAGTTGCTCCTGGTGAGACTCTCAATACTCCTATGATGCCAGATGCAAATCTGGCTAGGAGTAAAAGACCACAACTACAACAATCTGCCAGTAACCTAGAGGGCTAGATTTTATTTTCTTCCAATGATTAGGCATGTTTTTGGGGTATGGAGAGAGTTGATAATAGAACAGCTGCAAGCCAGCAGCCTGACAGAAATGAAAAAAAATTCCAGAGAACAGTGGGAGAAAGCAGAATGTTTTTCAAGGCTTAGATGCCCTAATCCAAACAGGGAGGAGAAACTTGAAAAATAGAGTTACTCAACTGTCCATGAAGTGAGATTTCGGAGTAAATTTAAAGGTAGAAGTCCCCAGATAGTCCTTGATTACACCTAAAGCTGTACTTGCATTAAAGCCAATATAAATACATCTCCTTTTCAGGTCATCTCTTTGAACCTGTGTGGACATACCCATTTTCTCTCAGTTTGCATTTAGGCAACTCCCTGGGTCAGTAATATTTTTCCCTAATTTCACCTAACTGACGTATTTTGAGGATGAAAGATAGAAACAAAGAAATGCAGGAAAGTTGACCAGGGCTCTTTGAAAGTAAACTGGGATAGATTTATGTATATATATTAAAAACGCCTTCCCCTACAATTTACTGTATTATATGATATTGATAAATTTTCCCTATGGATGTTTAACCTAATTGTTGTCTTCATTGTTAGAGTACTTAGGAATCTATGCACATTCAGATACACAGCACAGGTTTGAGAGTTAATAGTAATCTCCGCTAATGAAATAAATGATTTAGAGGGTGGAAAAATGAATATCAGAAACAGTGTGCATTTAGAGAAGGCTCTTTCTTGTAAAGTGAGCAAGATCATATTAGTATGCGAGTTAGATCCATTCCATTTCACACTTGGAAAGAAATGAGATATTGCAGGCTCACTCTTTCTGTAATAGAATCCTTGTAGTCGGTTTCCTGTATGTGCTTGGAAGGTGGAAGATAGAGCTTTGCTTTAGGAATTAGATAGCATTAACAATATGTAAAATTCACAGTTAAAGATTTCTAAGAAGAAAGCATTTTTCTGCCTCACTGAAAGTCACAAAAGGTCTTTGAAAGAGCAAGGCATCTGATGACCTGATTAAATGTACTCTATTTTTAAATGAGCAGTAGCCTTTTCACCAAGATTACAGGGCCACTCTTCTGGAAAAAAAAAAAGAGAAGAAAAGAAAGCAAGGACTTGGATTCTGATAGAGTCTCACAGTCAGAAGCTTACCCATCTATGAATTTTGTAGGCTGCTCATTAACTGCTTCAAGCAGCACCACGTCAATGACTGCCTTAGAATTCTTCTGAGTTTGCACATTTCTTTCTAAGGGCAAAGACAGGCAGAATAGATGTGAGCAAATGACAGAGGCAAAAGACTCCCCAAACAGCTGGAGGTATGTTAATCAAGATTAGAGTTTTAATGTCTATACTTTGAATGTACACACTATTAGTCTGCATCCAGTATTAGTATAAACTGGGCCACATCACCAGTTTCGTCTCTGGCAAGAAAAAGTGCATTATAAGAGATTAAAGGGGGAAGAAATAATAAAGATGCTAAGTTTTCAACTAACCTGTTCAATGGAGGGTTTTCTCTAATTAATAAATTATTTCATGAAGGCTCGGTTGCTCTATCTTCACTGCAATTCTCAAGTCACTGGGGAGAGCAAATGAAAATATGAGTACCTTACATTTTGTGTGTGTGCTTTGTTAAATGTTCCTGTCACAATTGAATTGAATTTAATTTAACTTTGGATTCCTTTAGATTAACTTCTGTCGCTTTTGAGTAATTCATGAAAGGTGATTTATAATAATCAGTGAACACCTTTTCTTCAGTTAAATGTTGCGTTTAATTCATTCTTGAATTTGAGTTTTTGTTTTATAAATAAATAAAAATAAACCTGTAAAATGATACTAAAGTACCTTATGTGCTATGGCCATTACCTCCAATGCTTACAGATGAAAATAAGCCTCAATCGAGACAGGCGTAGGAATGTGGCGATGCAAAATGCTAAGAGAAGTGACTAATAGCCAGAAAAAAATGAACAAGAAATATAAATGGTGGAATTTAGTCTGGGATTATTGCTAAATCCAACTTGGAAGGTTGAGAAGCAGGAACAAAATAAGCACTTTTAATAAGCTAAACAGTGTATCTGCCTCAAGTCTCTCATGCAGCTTAGAAACTATATTTAGATTTGCTGCGTAGAACACATCTGGCTTTATGACCAAAATCTCAAAGCAGCTAACAGAAATAAGGATAAAAGAAAAAAAAAATAACCAAAACTGCAGACGTTACTAAGAGCAATAGTGAAAAGAAGAATACAAGCAGCTAAGACAACTCCATGGGAGCACAGTTATTTACTTGATATCAAATCAGATCACTTGCTAAATTATCTAGGTCAGTATTGTCCTTGCTGTCTTTCACTAGCTCGCCAAGGTTTCAGGCAGAGATCTTTTTGTCTTCCCCAGAGTGAGGCTGGGAACTGATACTGAGACATTTGGTTTCAAAGTATGTTTTCTAATACTGTCCCAGAATGTGTCTTCCAGTTCCCCAAAGTTTCCTCCCTCGTTCTCAAAATAATTTCCTTCTTTTCCCATCTTCTATCATACATTTCTCCACCTAGCTGCATATTCCTTGGTTTTGAGTTTTCCGTTTATTATTATTTTTTTAAAATGTTTTTCCAAGTGTCTATTGAATGGTCTGGTGAAAATCATGGGGCGAGGTGCTTCCCTCACATGGAAGTGAACATGAATGATCAGAAGACCTTGGGAGTGACTCAAAGCATGAACCTTTAACTGGCTGCTTCATGGTCAAGAATGGATCTACAGCAGGGGTCCTCAATCTTGACAACTTTAAGACTTGTGGACTGAATGGAGAATGGATCTACAGCAGGGGTCCTCAACCTTGACAACTTTAAGACTTGTGGACTTCAACTCCCAGAATTCCTGGGAGAATGGATCTACAGCAGGGAATGAATGGATCTACAGCAGGAGTCCTCAATCTTGACAACTTTAAGACTTGTGGACTTCAACTCAAAGAATGGATCTACAGCAGGAGTCCTCAACCTTGACAACTTTAAGACTTGTGGACTTCAACTCCCAGAATTCCTGGGAGAATGGATCTACAGCAGGGAATGAATGGATCTACAGCAGGGGTCCTCAATGAATGGATCTACAGCAGGGGTCCTCAACCTTGACAACTTTAAGACTTGCGGACTTCAACTCAAAGAATGAATCTACAGCAGGAGTCCTCAACCTTGACAACTTTAAGATTTGTGGACTTCAACTTCCAGAATTCCTCAGCCAGCAAAGCTAGCTGAGGAATTCTGGGAGTTGAAGTCCACAAGTCTTAAAGTTGCCAAGGTTGAGGACCCCTGATCTACAGGGACACTTTGCTTGTGTTGAAGGATTTTTTAAAGAATTAAGACATTGGGAAAACCCTCACTTGGGAGGTTTAATCCTCTGGTCAAAACTGAAGATCTTTTGTAGGCATTTAAGGATATCTGGCTGTGAAAGGGCAAATTCCCTGCTAGGGGCAATTAGGAAAGGAACTGAAATTTAAACTGCCAATACTAATTTTCTTAAACAAATCTATGCTACATCCACATATGTTATTTGAAAAAAGGCTATAATAGTTTTGGAGAAAGGGCAGGAAAAACATTCAAGACTGGATTTCCTGAGTTTATTTCTTAATAAAAAAAATATTATTTTAAACACTTTGCTAAGGTGGCTTTAAACAGGATTATTTCTTCTTTTATCAAAATGTGAGGAGGTACATGTCAACGATGTCATTTATCTCTTCTTATTTGGTTTTGATACCTCTGGAATGCTTAATAAGACAATGATATAATATTCAGGACTTCATGAAACAATGTAAACATATTTTATTATATGTAGGTAATATTTTGGACCTTTTCAATCATTATAAATATCCATATTTATTTTTTTTAGAAAATGAACTAAAATTCTATTAGAATATACAATAAAAGTCTAATATCATACCAGCCGGATAGTAGCATTCTTACCACTATCAGTAAAGCTTAGAATTTGAATTCCATGCTGACTCCATTAAACACTTGGGGGATAATTATTCCCAAGAAAATATCTCACCTGAAATAAATATTTGAAATGTATTAGCCCAATGAAAGTTGATAGCAAAATAGATAAATTGCCTTTGACTTTGTAGGGACAAACTAGAGTTACCATATCAAGTTACTTTGAGAGAATATAAGAAAATATTTTGAATCAATAGCTAGAATGGAATATTTTAGCTGATCCCTCAGTTCTTCATCTGCCAGATACAATTTTCAAGCGGGGGAGTCAGATTGGAAGAGATGAGTCCAAGGGACTGCTCTTTAAGGAAATTAAATTATTATCCTGATAAAATTGCAGAGTGTTACAATAAAAGCTGCGTGGAACAAAGCACCAACCTGAGCAAGAAAAATGATGTTGACTTGCAACTTAATTCCCACTTACTAAATGCTTGGATAAATGTTTGAAAGAAGATCAGACCCACTCCCTAAAATGCTTTAGTTTATTTATTTCTCCTGCACAACTGGACAGATTTTTCCATATTGGTATTATGCAATTACATAGCAGTAATTTCTGTCAACATCATATATATTTCCTTCTTGACTTCTATGCCCATGTTTCCATTCTTTTAGAACATAAAACATAGAATAATATTGTTGGAAGAGACTTTGGAGGTCCTCTAGTCCAACTGCCTCCCCATGGCAGAAGATGCTATACCATTCTGGACAAATCTCAAATCTGTCCAGTCTCTTCTTGAAAACCTCCACTAATGGAATAATCACAACTTCTGGAGGTAAGTTGTTCTAGGTTGGATCTTTCTTTAATGATCTTCCACCCTTTATTTCCTGTCCTGCCCTCAACTGCTTTTGAGAATAGATTGATCTCCCCTTCTCTGTGACAACCCCTCAAATATTTGCCTATTTTAATGAAGAGAAGGACGAAGGGGGACATGATAGTAGTGTTCCAATATCTCAGGGGCTGCCACATAGAAGAAGGAATCAAGCTATTCTCCAAAGCACCTGAAGCAGGACAAGAGAGAAGCAACTAGAACTAAGGAGAAACTTCCTGACAGTTAGAACAATTAATCAGTGGAACAACCTGCCTCCAGAAGCGGTGAATGCTCCAACACTGGAAGTTTTTAAGAAGAGACTGGACAGCCATTTGTCTGAAATGGTATAGGGTTTCCTGCCTGAGCAGAAGGTTGGACTAGAAGACCTCCAAGGTCCCTTCCAACTCTGTTTATTCTATTCTATTCTATTCTATTCTATTCTATTCTATTCTATTCTATTCTATTCTATTCTTTGTTCATCCTATGGTTTAGACATCTTTGTTGTTCTTTTCTGCACATTTCTTAGGGGCTCAATATCTTTTTTGTATCATTGTCATCCTTCGTCTGCGTCTGAGGGAACCAGGGACTAGTAAGGACACCGACAATCGGATGCAGTATTTCAAGTGTGGTCTCACTAGTGCAGTATAAAGCAGTATTATCATTTCATGTGACCTTGATTCTATTGCTCTGTTGATGCGGGGGTGGGACATACATTTCCAAAGCCTGTGCAGAGTTGGCAAATCCTGGTACCTGAAAACCTAGGTGATAAAATAGATCCTTTCCTTTGCTTTTGAGTCTATGGTTTCATTTGGTTGGTACTAATATTTTATCTTTTTTTGAATTACACATTTCAATTGCTGATGTACTCCTTGTTGTAGTTAATAAGTTGTTAATTTACCATTTCCCAAAATATTAGCATGTATAGGGGTAGAACGATACACATAAATAAATAGTGTGTGAGCCCCCCCACCTCCAGATTTCTACCTCTTTTGTTTAAATTAGGAATGGATTTTATTTTATACCCATAATCAGGACCAGCTAAGATAAAAAAAAATGTTTGCTAAGATTATATTTTGCTAAGAGTCTATATCTTTAGCTTTGGGTTCCTTATGTTTAGATAATCCTTGCAAAATTTATAGTCAAGAAAAGTACAAAGTTAAGCCTAACCAAACAGTTCCTCTCTATCAGCCGTGGCACTGAGATCCAGGGTAAAACTGGAGCTAGAATGGGATTTCTTCTGCATCAGAAGAACCACAACCAACTGAAAATGATGCTCAGAAAGCAATTTGCTGTTTTACTGCAGACAGTCTGACTCTTCCTTTTCGGTGCTACTGGTGCTCTGCAGCTTTTCTTTCCTAGCCCATCTTCCTTAAGGTATATTATGGCCAGAATTAATTTGTCAATTTTTAATTAGTGAAATGTTTCATGTGACTGTGTTCAATCAACCTCTCCTATTTAAAAATGATAGATAAGTGGTGATTGAAAACATGTTATTTATTTAAATACCCATGTGCATACATATAAACATTTGAATGCCTGCAATGAAGGAAAAAAAGTATCCTTCATTCAATATGGAGAAACCAAACAGTGTCATGAAAGTTTACTTACTGTTTTTGTCTCTCTGTTATCCTGCTGCAATTAATGTTGGAAGCATACACAAAAGAAGACAATTAAAACATCCACAGTACATTTTTTAAAAACTTAAACCTATGACCATAATGTGGGAAGTCAATCCCCCCCCAGAGAAGGAAATATTATAGAGGCAGAAAAGCATGCCCAGTTTTCTTAAGAGCCCCAAGTCTCCCTCCCCCAAGCAGAAACCAGCTCTGTAGAAATGCAGATGTAAATAATCCAGGAAGGTTGGAGGCCCCCAGCAAGAAGCTTAGGAAGACAAAGACACCTGAAATCTACACACCCCACCCAAACTCTAAGACAGGACATAATAGGATTAACCCACAGATGCCAAAGGGCACACTCAGACTCAGGTCAAAGTTCATGCCACAGGAACAACTCCAAACAAAAGGCTCCAGAGGGTATAAAAACCCACTCCCTACATGTGCTCTCTCTTTTTCTTCCAGAGCCATCTTCCTGTCTGGCTCTCCTCTTCAATAAACTGCAACTTCTTTCTAAAGCAGTCGCCATGTTGTTTATTCCCAGCTTGGACTGAACCATGATGAAGACTTTTCCTTCAACAATAAGGATAGCCTGGGGCTAGAAACATCAAAATGACTCTCTCCTACCATTATGCAGGCTGTTGCATTTGCCTCCACTGAAGCTTCTGAGTAGATTTGAAAGATGTCCGCAAGTATGGACCATTGCAAGAGTCCAAATGCATGATGATAGTGTGAGGAACTATCACCAAGACATCCCATTCCTCTGTCTCCCACTTCCTCTGTACTTCTCCTTCAAATTCTTCCCAGACTTCCAAATGTAGGTACACTGAATTCAATTCCTTCTATCTTCTCTGCTATAATTTTGTATGAGGGATTTCAGATGTTAAAAAAGATTTTAGAAGTTACCAAGCAGGAACAGTTTGATGGGCCTATTCTACTGGTCTACTTTGTGGGACTTGACCCCCTGGATTTTTCAAAAAAAATAGCACTTTTTATTTGCTACTGAGATAGATTCAATCTCCCCACTATATCCCCATAAAGTTGTTTGCTGGAAGATTCAGCTATTTGAGGGAACCAAAAAAAAAAAAAAAAAGCACCAAGAAAGAGATTTACTCTGGACGCATTCTGTTAAATTAGAGATATTATAAACATCATTGATTTGTTTTCTGCTCTTCTTTTGAAGAACTCCAGAGTGTTATAGGAAAGAATATTAAAAAAAATTTTCCATAAAGATAATTTCATAAAAACAATCAACAGTAAACCAAACCCTCATAAAAACAGCAATAAAAGTACAATACTTTAAAATAAGGGTCAATTAAGAGGAATTCTAAAAGACAGTCTGGTCCTCAGGCAGTTGTTACCCTCCAATAGCTTTAAGTGAACAAGTATATCTTCCATTGATGTTTAAAGCAATACAGTGGGGTTTAAGCATATTTTTCCCAGAAGAGAGCTCCAAAAGCGGGACACCATTCATTGCAAAGATCCTCCTTTTATCCACCACACCACATACAAGGCTCACTGGTGAGGCTATGAACATGGCTACCCTAGTTGATCTCATGTGGCTGTGCATAGAAAGCAGTACCAGGAGAAAAATATTTTAAATGTTTAGATCCTGAGCATTAAGAGCTTTATAAATTAGTATCATTACCAAGATCTTGATTTTGGCTTTTTTATTTACAGTAGAGCACACTAAGGATCCAGGTCACATGTTCCCATTTAGCTGCCCTACTTAACAACTGAGCAGCTGTGTTTGGCACCAGCTACAACTTTCAGGCCATCTTCAGTATATTACAGAAAATAAGTCAGAATGCATTAGGAACGGGTAATAACTGGAATGGCAGTCAAAGTTAAGCAAAGGCCCTTTGTGTCCCTAAGGTCTCTTTGGTGATCTTAGAATCAAGGAGAGAGTCCAAGTTACCCCCTCTGCTCCTTTGAGTGGAATGCTACCAAAGCCAGGTCAGGCCACCTTCTGAATTCCTGGGTCTGAAATCCACAACACCTCTCTTTTATCTGGATTCAGCTTCAGCTTGCCTCTAGGCAACTGTCAAGCAACTGCACAGCCTCTCCTAATTCAGGTGGAAAGGAAAGGAAGAGAATGAACCAAGTGTCACCTGAATACTGATGACATTATGCTCCAAATCTTCTGGGAGGTAGTATATGAGCAAGCCGTAAACATTGGAGATACAGCTCCAAAAGACTAATAGTTTGCACCTTTTATCACACTATTGTGGTCATAAGTATTGGAGTATTTTTCTTGGCTTTCCCCAGTCGTAAGGCTGATATTCTTAGGATCTCCACTTCAGTGTTTCTTACAAGCAGAGGTACTTTCTTTTTCTTCTGTGGTCCCTCACCTTTAGGAGAGAAAGCTGAGAGATGCAGGCTTCTATTAATACATATATCCTTCTATTCTATTCTATTCTATTCTATTCTATTCTATTCTATTCTATTCTATTCTATTCTATTCTACCCTACCCTACCCTACCCTACCCTACCCTACCCTACCCTATCCTTCTACTCTACTCTACTCTACTCTACTCTACTCTACTCTACTCTACTCTACTCTACTCTACTCTACTCTACTCTACTCTACTCTACTCTACTCTATTAAATATGAATTCCAATAAATGAACTAGACAATTCCAACTCAAGTTGTTTCAAATTTTTCCTTACATGCTTATGAAGGATTTATCTTACTAGTTTTGCAATATGTTGCTGACCTTCAGAAACAAGGGAGGGGAGGAAGAAATCCCTCTATTCAGTGATAATGTTTCGTGTTATTTTGTAGTTCAAATTACAACTTTTCTCTTTAAAAAGATATAATGAATGAATGTAGTACAGTATGATTTCCCTGTAGAGTGAACAAACACTAATGCCCTTAACTCAAGGCAACACTTCTGAAAGAACATCTATCGCAGGGATGGAGAACATTGTGACTGGAAATTCCCCCTCCCCCTCTAGCTTCCATAGCCTCTTCAGATTTGCTCCTTGCAGCTCCTTAGCAATATTGAACACGTGGGAGACAGAGTGAAAGAGGTTCCATTAGGCAAATAAACATATTATGTTCCACCCAGTATTTGCTAAATATAAATCCAGAAAGTTATGCATTGTCCCCCTTAAACAATATTAGAATATTTTGTTCCTAAGATGTTAACTATAACTCCTGTAAGCAAATGCAAAATGATTGAAATCAGCCCTTCAGGATCTTACTCCCTGGTGGACTCTGCGGTACCCTGTGACTATATGAACATTGAAACTCTATTAAGAAATTCATTTCAAGTAGACAAGTAAAAATAATCAGTGGGAAGATATTCATGGGCTAAAGATGCAGAATGAAGTATTCTGAGCTGATTTGAACTTCCTGCTAGCCCGAGCTGGCATGGTCTACCTGTCATTTTGACAGGGCTGAAAGAGATGACATCATCCTCAGCCCATCTTTAGTCTCTTGAGAAGGAAGAGTCATCACCTTTGGTGTTCAGAGTACAGGTAGACCTTGACTTACAACAGTTTGTTTAATGATCATTTAAGGTTACAACATCACTGGAAAAAAGTGTCTTATGATCGTTTTTCACAATTACAACTGTTACAGCATCCCCATGGTCATGTGATCAAAATTCAGCCGCTTGGCAGCTGACTCACATTTATGATGGTTGCAGTGCCCCAGGGTCATGTGATCACCTTCTGCAACTTTCTAACAAGCAAAGTCAACGGGGAAGCCAGATTCACTTAACAGCCATGTTATTAATTTAACAAGTGCAGTGACTCGCTTAACAACTGTGGCAAGAAAGATCATAAAATGGGGCAAAACCCGTTTAAAAATGTCTCACTTGGCAACAGAAATTTTGGGCCCAATTGTGGTCGTAGGTCAAGGACTATCTGTACTGATTTCCCTCTGCTGATGGAAGCAGGGCTGTCCAGCCCACTTGCTAGGCTTTCATTCTCATTGGTTAGAGCGCTCTTTGACAAGCATGAGCCCCAGTACCAGTCTCTACCTTCAACATCCAGCCTGCTATGAAAAGATAAAATGGAGGCAGGAACTGAAGAAAGGATGTCTTAAGCCAGCTTCCTTTCTAGCTGCTTTACACATAAGAGAGAAGCAGTTGAAGGCTCACTGTGGGGAACCTCTTGTCAAAGTTCCAATGCTATCAATGCAAATGCTTACAGTAACATCCCCGAATATTTGAGAAATGAAACACAGGTATGGATACCATCAGTTCTCTATAGTACATGTTAATATAGCATGAATTCACTCACACAGGATTGATAAATAGGGGAATGATATGGCAGTAAAGCATAAAGCTTGTTTGCTTATTCATAATAATGTGGTGAGCATTACTTGAATGCAAAAGCTTGTTGCTTTGTTTACTGTACACTTGAGTCAGTTACTTTATTAGTGTTTAATGTAGCTTTCCCCTCATTCTTTGGCGCTGGTACTTCCCCATCCCCAAACCAAGTAAACAAATTTGGGGAAATGTGTCCAAGAAACATGCTGATGATAAGATTTCAGATGGAGAAAGAAAAAGAACAGCTTTATTGACTGAGAAGAAGCATTTTGTAAAAAAAGAAAAAAAAGCAACATTAGAAGAAATGCTGAGAAAATGTTAAGATTATTTATTGGATTTGGTGATGTTTTGGTTATGAATGTGTCTTCCATTCTTGAGCAGTCTGCCCCAACCCCATTTTTTGGGGGGGTAAACCCTGTTATTTATATTGCATATTGTATAGCCACAGAGATGCTAGAAGCCTAACAACTGTGTTATATGAGAACTGAATAGAGTATATATATGCTCCCTCTCAGTATTTATGAAATAAGATTTAAGTGTGCAAAATTGAATTTGTATTCCTGATCCCCAACTGTGTCCACAGTCATATGTTCTTACATTTCCTTTCTTTTGCAGTTTTGTTGCATTAATTATAGCCTTGTTTGAAGCTTTTTCTGCAATTGTATGCATGCAAAATCAGTCTTTTCAGCCCATAAAAGAAAGATTGGATTTGACTTTATTATGGCGGCAATAAGCCTTGGGAAAAAACCCTTCCAATAGCATATTATTTAAGGGGAATAAGTTCTGCTGGAAATATGCCAAAGGCTTCAATCTCAGAATCCAGGCTGGGCTTGGAATGCCCAGCAGGATAACTAGTAGGGCTTCCTATAGATTACGAAATAAACTCAGGCATCATATTAAAACTCTTCTGGTCTACCAGTTCTTCAGCTGGCAAAAAAGAATCCTGGCATCAGCTTTGCTACCTCCATTGATGTTCCATATTCTGCTACAGGCACACTGGTGGCAAACGGACCTTTGTTTTTATTTTCAGCATAGGGGGCCTGTTAAAGATAATGGCTGGTTGATTCCCGCAGTTTGCTTTCTTTCTGTTCCGGCTAGAATATCACCCACCATTTTCCTTAGCGTGGAAAGAGGCTGAAAAGCCAGCGACTTTTGAGAGACATCTATTTAGACAGGTTAGATGGTAGAAGGGGAGAACCTGGATTGAACAAGCCAGATTTATCACTGCCCACAGCAAAACAGCCTTGAAAACTGTCCAGGGTTCAGCAGTGAAGGAGAACATCTATAGCAAGCTGAGGAGGCAGTTCATCCTCTGTGAGGTCATTTTACTGTACCACCCACAGAATGGCTGAAATGTGTCACACTGTATCCATGACAAAACCTGTGTCAGGATAAGGGGAAACATAAAAGAATGCTGAAGGGTGATTTTAGGCTGCTTCAGGCATGACCTGGGGTTAGATGAAAGCGGGCATCAAGAGGACACAGCAGAGAAAAAGAGGTTGCCCTAAGCATAGGTACACTGTATGTTGCTTGCAAAAATGCAACTACTAGAAAACTCCAATAGTCTGGAGTTTTGCAATTCGGGTATGATATGTCTACACAAATCTATTGCTTGTCTTCTTTTGCTGGGCAGAGGGCTTATCAGGGCATGGAAACATAGTCATGTAGTTGTGGTGGCGGCACAGTGTTTAGAGTGCAGTATTGCAAACTAACTCTACCCACAGCCAGGGATTGGATCCTGACCGGCTCAAGGTTGACTCCGCCTTCCATCCTTCAGGGGTCAGTAAATTGAGGACCCAGATTGTTGGGACACTATGCTGACTCTGTAAACCGCTTAGAGAGGGCTGTAAAGCACTATGAAGTGGTATACAAGTCTATGTGCTATTGCTATTTTTATAAACTTTAGTGTATGGCTTTGTGAGGTATACATGCAGCCAAATGGGGCCTAGTCAAGAAATCAATAAATCTTGAATTTTCTTCCTACAACAAGCTGGGCACCAATCATTAAGCCCTGTTTTGATTGGAACTTCACCACTGAAACAGCAAGAAAAAACTAACAAATTTTAAGTGTGTTTTTTTAAAAAATCCTCTTTGTTTAGCAACATAGCTTTGAAACTAAGCTAGACAGAATTCATTTTAACTTGTTTTTATTGCCTAACCTGTATCTCTTTGTTTTTACAAATTCTCCTCTTTCATTCCCTATAATATCTGTATTTTCTTGATTTCAATTATGTTTATTACTTGGCCAAGCTATTGGACTGAATATTTTATTTAAGCAATAGTCTGGAAATTATCTGATTTATCATGGTAATATAAAACATGCTCATTTGCCAGGGGCCAAAGAATCCTCCACTGGTATTTACTTCCAATTGCCACTAGCTGTAGTTTACAAACTATAAACTGTAAATCACAGGCAGCAGGTGGCAATGGAAATGATGGCCAATAAGAGTATGTAGAGGGCTTGTAATGGATGAGAAAGCTGACTTTTTTTGATCATTTTCTCTTTTATCATATGCAGAAGGAATACTTGAACAGTGCCAGCAAGATTAAAGTTACTACATTTAGGAGACCTGCCTGAATGATACAATTATCCCATCCGGCTTTAGAAGTTTATTACTAGCCACTGCTGTATTGAATGTACCACATATGCATAGGCATCAAAGCCTCCTCTGTGTAAATATGGCAAATAGGTAAATCTGCTAAGTGCATAGCACTGACAAAAGAAACAAGGTTTAGCCCTCTTTAGAGGTCAATAAATGGAATTGTACATGCATTGCCTATTACAAGACAGGAATGTAAAGCAGTTCTGGATGGGATATTAATGCTAGGTATCAGCAAACAGGATTAAATCATACTTTAAAATTAAAGCAGGGAGCCTTAGTTACCAGATAACCAGACCTTTGCAGTTTGACCACTTCTACCTTTAAACACAAAAAACAAAAGCAGGAGTTGAGTGATTTGAATTTCTCAAAGCCAAATGCCTCTTGCTGCAGTCTTTTCTTCTCAGTGACTAAGTATTAATGCCTCTATGATCTACCTCTGATCTTCCTTCTATATTATCTGTTTGACATATTTGTGTGTACATCTTCATTAAGAATTTTGATTTTCCCATTAATAGTAGTAGAATTCAAAACAAACATCTCTTCTGCGTGAACTATGGTATTTGAGAAAATTCAAAGGCGCTTTCTTAATCATGCTAGTGCTACTCCTCCTTTGACTGGGTATCAGTATTGCCCTTGTCTAGCCAGATTTCATAGCTGCAGACAAAATAAACAAGAGCAGTTTTTGTTGACTATCAGGATTAGTGTTTTTTTATAACTAACAATAGAAGGCTCATTTTTCCTAGACCAACTAGAATAAATTACTACTTTCATTTCTGCTCTCTTCAAAAAATATCTGTATTTGAATAAAACTTTCAGATGTTTATCATTCCATGGGTTTCCTAGTAAAAGGAATCCCAATCTTACCTGAAACCAATTCTAATCCAGTTATATGGAATCTGAGCATGGAATCCCACCTGGAAAAGAATGAAAGATGAAGCATGCCTCTTGTATGAGAAGTGAGAATAACTTGAACCACTGTTTGAATTTTTCAAGTTGAGGTTCGGGTGACCAGTTCTTAAGCATGGCCTTCAGATCCTCCCAATAGGCTGAGAGGCATAGGATTGCACCCCAGGAGTCAAATCCGAAGCTTAAAGTCTCAGATATAATAATGAAGTTTAGCTTGCTCATTGTCATGAGAAGAAGCTGGCTGAAGTGAAACAGCTTCCATTTGAAAATAAAAACTAATTTCATTAAATAGGAAATGCCTATGGCAACTTGAAAGAAATAAAATGGTAATTTCATTACAAAACAATAACTGTATGCATAGGATAATGTTTTTCCAGCTTTGTTTTTTTCATATTTTCGAAGCTTGTCTTACTGAGAATTAGAAGTGTTTATTTCTCCCATGGCTTCTATAACCTGAATATTTCTCAGTTTATGTAGAGTTTTGAGAAAATTGCTTTCTTTTCTTTAAGAACAAAAATGAGACAATTTTTTTAAAAAAAATCTGAATAGGTGACACGAAAGACTCTGCCACACACTTGTGCATACTATATAAGGTATTGTCTGGTTATTAAGCCAGATTACACTTGTCTGGATATTCGATTATATTTTTTTCGCAAGCAACTAAGAGCAAGCCATTCTAAGAAAGCTTTTTGTATTGTGAGGAAATAGAATGAAATAATGCAAAAATATGGTGAGCCATTAGGACTTACTGTCTGAAAAGGATCCCTACTAGTTTGTTGCTGTTTTTCTTTTCTTTTCTTTTCTTTTCTTTTCTTTTCTTTTCTTTTCTTTTCTTTTCTTTTCTTTTCTTTTCTGGATTGTTGGAGGTTTTCCTTGTTTGCATCAGAGAACTGACTCATTCCTGAAGAACGTGTGTACTCAAAGCTGGACTTGTTCCAATCTGAACTGCACTGAAAAAAGTGTCATCTGAATAAGCAGAAGGATGGCCTTCTCAGAGGAAAGAATGACTTTCTTATTTTAAGCATACTAGCAAATCCTTTTGGATTTTCAAGTTAAATGAGCTTTCAATTGCCTGGCATACCATCTGAAAAAAAACCTACCAGTAGATGGCAGCAATGCTACATCTCTCAGATGGATTTCTATTGTCTGAGGATTTCCCCCCCTCACAGGTGTGAACTGTACAACAACATTAACTTATAAATACAAGCCGATTAAAAGAGTCAGACTATTTTGTTCATTGCTCATGTTGGCAAGTTCCACCATTGTTTCAACAAAGAGAAGGAACACTTTTATATATTTTACCAAGAATTTATCATAAGTAATTATGATTGAGAAACTTCCCTTTACCACTGGTTTTCATCATATGATCCTTACTATTTTGATTACCAATATAAGTAGACAAGTACCATAAAGCATTCACTTAAGACTATGAAAACTTTGATACATGGAGTTTTTGGACTGTGTGTCATTCACACCCACACACTGGAGGGAGAGAGAGGGAGGGAGGGGGTAGGGAGGGGGGTGAGAGAGAGTGTCATATTTTCTCAAAGCAAACCAGGAATTGGTTTAGAAAGCATTCATTTTTCTTGGTGATGCTAGTCATTAGGAACATAATAGAATAGGAAAGTATCGGAATATAAAAATGAAAATTATATGGAGTTAATTCTGTTTATCCTTCCAAATATTTGTATCTGCCTTGATTAACCCCTTGAAATTTAAACACTCCATTCCACTCCAAAATAAAAACCTGACTGTTTTTATTGCACACTGTAAAATGGACTCCATCAAATACATGTATGTTACAGACCTAGGAGAACATCTTTAATCATCAATCAAGTAAAGTTGTTTAGCTCCCTCTCCAGAGGGCCTGTTCAGTGAGGCTTGAAGGGTTCTTTGTTCACTTGCTCACTTTCCCTATCTGGTGAGTGAGTGCAAGCCTATGCAATTTCCTTTAAGAGATTCCAATTATGGTTGCTAGTCCTCAATGGGTCACTTGCAAATGTGGCTAATGAAGAGAAGGAAACAACAGAAGCAGCAGAACCTGATTTGAATGTCACTTATAAAAAAATAGCCTACTGTTAATAATCTGTTTAATTGGAAAAATATGTGGGTTCCTCATCTCATGTTGCCTTCCCTTTCAAAACTCTCTCTGCTGAGGGATATTATTATTATTTCCTTCCCTCCCTGCTTCTGTGCAGAAGACATATTGTAGTCAAAGGCTTACGTGGCCTTTTATTTGTTAAATTTATTTGGCCCCTATCTTGGCATCAACCATGATGCTGGAATAAACTGGCCTATCCATTTTGTTTTTCTACCTGCTGATCTGGGAGGTCCACCTTGCAGCCAATCCAGCAGAAATGAGCTGCTGGTTCAAGGTGGCCCATTGCTTTTGTAGTGGGCCCTTTTCTTTGAAGGGAAAATGGGAATATTGTGGTAATTCTGAGGCATTGAGCAAACGCCCCCCCCAGGACATTTGAGACAAAGAAAGCTAAGAAATAGGAAATATAAACAAATAAAATAAATTCAAGGGCATTCTAGAAACCAAGCTGCCTGAGGAGAAAAGGGCAGGGAACATTCCACTAAGATAGACTGGGGTTCCCCCCCCCACACACACACATACACAATTGTGGTTTGTGTTTTTTTCAGCCCCTACGCAAAGGGGTCGACGTTATTCCCCTCGACGGAGGCAAGGAACTCCCTCAGAAGTCCACCGGGCAGCTAGGCAGGAACTTGCCCACCAAGGCCGCCCCTCTCGCTCCGCGGCCGCCTCAGGCAATTCCAAGCGGGGCGGCTCTCTTCGCCTTGGTCCCGCGCTCGCCTTCTCCTGGGGAAGCATTTCCCCTACCCGAAGAAGACACCCCCCCCCCCAAAAAAAGAAAAAAAAGTTGTTCCCCACCCGCCCTGGTGCTCCTCGCTTTTCCTTCCCTGAGGCGCTAGAAGGCTGCTGCCTGGCATCGGCTTTGGTGGGCGCGCTTGCCGCCGCTTCAGTCTCCATCCCCTCTCTGTGGGAAGAGATGGTTGAGTCCGGCAGGAGCAGCACCAGCACCAGCAGATACGGCGGCGGCGGCGGTGGCGGCAGCAGCAGCAGCCTGGGCAGCTTCTTCTGGCGCTAGCAGCTCTGTCAGCTGGCCGCGCTCGCCCGGTTGGACTTTCGGCTCTCTTGTCTCCTCCCGACCTCCCGACGGGGGGGGGGAACTCTTCCATTCACGCCCGCGCCCTTTCCTTTCGTCTTCTTCCTCCTCCTCCTCCTCCTCCTCCTCTTCTTCTTCTTCTTCAGCTGCTGCTGCTGCTTCTCCTACAGCCGCCGCCGCCGCCTTCTTCAGGCTTCTCTTCGCCCCTCGTGCCTGGCGCCTCTTCGTCGACGTCTTCGCGGGGTTGCCGGCTGTTGTTTTCCTGCCTCGGAGGAGAGGAGAGGAGAGAATCGCGGAGCGGAGGATTCCCCCTTCCAGCGCGCCCGACCCCGCAGTGGCTCGCCGGCACTTGATGCTATGAGAAGGAGCCGAGCGGAGGCAGGCAGGCAGTCTTGCGGGAGGCGTCGAAGGCTCTGCCGCCGCCGCCGCCGCGGCTGCCACTCGCGGCACCTGGAGCTTCGCCGGCCGCTGCGCCGCCGCCTGGCTGACTCTTTGGCCCCGGCGGCCTTAGTCCCTTCGGCGCTCGGGGCCCGGACGGGAAGCCGCGCTCGCCACTGAGGGGCGTCCCCGCGAGGTCTCTACTCCCCCCACCACCACCCACCCCTCCCCGCACTCCCCGCCGCCCGCCCGCCCCACCAACCAGCCTCCTTCCTCGGCTGCTTCCCGCTAGCTGGTTCGCCCGCCGCTCCTCTATGTGTGTGGAATAACTGCAGAGATGACTGCGTGGAGGCGATTCGAGGCTTTGCTGGCGGTGCTCAGCGCGGGCTTCCTCACTGCAGCTCAGGGTAAGCGCCGGCGGTGGCGGCGGCTTTTCTTCCAGCGAAGCGGAGCTGCCTCCTTCTTCGGAGGAGGCAAAGGAGGACGGTGCACGAACGAGGAGGCTCGGGGGGGGGGGGCTCTTCCTCGGGCCGGGTGGCTGCTTTGGTCTCCGGCGGGCATTGCCTTCTCCGGTTTTACCGAGATACCCCCCTCGGGGGGGTTTGTTGAACGCAGCGGTCGGGGCATGGCGGCCCCTTGCCCTCTTTGCCCACCGCCCACTCGTTCAGGCGGCGCGGGGTACAAACGGCACCTGCTCGTCCGGCCGCCTCCGGCTGTCCCGCGTTTTGTGAATGGTCTGTTGCCTTGTCTCCGGGACTAACCCGGGATGGAGGAAGGAAGGAAGGAAGGAAGGAAGGAAGGAAGGAAGGAAGGAAGGAAGGAAGGAAGGTGGACTTGCATGAACGGATGGATGGGGGAAGGAAGGAAGGAAGGAAGGAAGGAAGGAAGGAAGGTGGACTTGCATGAACGGATGGATGGGGGGGGAAGGAAGGAGAGATGCTAAAGGTGGCTATCAAGGCTGCCCCCTCCCTTTTAAAAATAGCAGGCTTCCACTTCCAAGGGCCATGGGGCTCTTTGCCCCCCACATGCCACCTTCTTTCCCTCTGCCCACCGAGGAGAAGCTGGCTGCGAGGTTAAGCCAGCCTGACTAGCTTGGCTAAGCACTTTGTACCTTTTGCAAGTTGCAGAAAGCCCTTGCAGGAAAGAAGAGCAGCGCTTGAGTCATCCTCCTTGGGGCTCTCCTGCTTTCCAGCGGGCTTCTACAAAAAAGCTCTCCTTGATGCTCAGCATAAAAAAAAAAAAAAAAAAGGGCAAAGCCTGTGTTTGTGTGTGCGGGCTTCCTCAGCCTTCTCTGTGCTCTTGCATGGAGGCGGGCAGGCAGGCAGAGAGACCCACATTCCAGGATCAGTTCTTTGCCACTGGCCAATCAACCCACAGTGGCTTGGTTGGGATTCTTTTATCTTTGAAATTAAGGTGGGGAGAATACTGGAGGATTACACAACTTCCAGTTGATTGCTGGCCCTACCCCACAACTCATTCCATCCCACACACACGCACACACATACATGCACAACAATATCTTCTGAATTCCCTTTGCCTCATTAGCTGGCCTTTTTCAAGTTCACAAGTAGTGTTTTGTGTATGGGGTGTGTGTGGGTGTGTGTGCGCATGTGGGAAAGATACTGGTAACCATGATTCTGCTACTCCCAGAAAACAGCACCTGCCACTGTTGAAACTGGCCTCTCTCTTGCTTCCCTTGAAGCTCCCAGTTAAAACTCAGCTTCGTGTGTGTGACCATCAGACAGCAAAAGTCTGTAGTTGGCTTGTTGAAAAAAATTGAAGATGCTCCCGCCCTTCTTTGCTCTTTGGTTTTTGCTGCCCTAGTTTGTTTGTTTTTTGTTTTTTAGAAAATTACTGAAAAGAATACAACATTCAAACATTTCTGTCCTGATTCTGCTATCTATTCCTCATGTGTATGTCACATTGCTGCCCTCTAAAGTGATGGAGTCATTTTTGTGAAGTGAACACCCATGGAGATTCCCCCCTCCTCTCTCCCCCTTCTTTTTCTTGGTTTTCTTTGAATTACTTTGGGTTACCCGAGGGGTGGGGAGCAAGGCAAGAGGCAGAGAGGACATCTTTTTCTCTGTTTCTTCTGAGATTTGTGCTCAAAGGTTTGCAGAGTTTGGAGCAAAGGCAAGTTGTGTTTTCAGTGCACTGAAGCTTCCTCCTTCAGCTACATCCCTGGAGCTACTGCAGGTGACAAGTGATGCCTGGCTCTTTACTGCCTCTGATCTCATTTTACTCACTTTGAATAAAGAACGGGGGGGGGGGGAGGAATTGAAATATCTGACATGTTTCAAAATGGTGCTGAAAGGGCAGCTTCTGTATAAATGAAGATTGACCTGAGAAGAGGGCGGGGGGGGGGGAGAGAAAGAGAGCGAGAGCGCTGGGGCCCTCTGAATAAGTTGAGGCTACAACTGGAAGAATTCCCAACTAGTTGTGGTCTTGGGATACCCACCATGATGGATTTCATCCGGTTTCTCTGCTGCATGAAGAAAACTCTTTCATTTCATTTCATTTCCCCCACATTCTGGTGCTCTCATTCTTTTTTGTTCCTCTTGGAAGTACAAGAAAATGATGTCCTCTTTACTATTTGCTCACCGGGATCCTCTTTGACTTGCCAAGATTTTCCTTTGCCCTCCTGTTGACGCCGCTTAATAACCTTGCTATGTGTCCAGCATTTCAGCTCTTTGGCTCCAGATTTGTGTTTGTGTGTGTGTGTGTGTGTGTGTGTGTGAAGTTGGATGGAAAAGAAATGTACATATCTGCATGTTTTAGCAAGTCAGACTGTTGTGATCTGGTTGCTAACAGTTGCCCATGCCACCAGTTTTGCCAGCTTGGAAAGGGACTCTGAGATCGGTTTCCCAAGAAAAGATGTTACAGACCAGTTAAATGGGTTCATCCAATAATATAAATGCCGTTCCTATTTTATTAAATCCTGAAGGAGGTTAGTGGGAAAAGTTACAATCTTTGTACAGTTTTTTTTCAGCTACCGTTGAGGACTTAAGCCTCTGATTCTTTCATTAAATGCATCATGATTGGCATTTGTTATTTTAGGTTTTTTTTTAATCTTACTATCATGTATGAACATCTATATACAGATTCATACTTAATCAGCACTGATCAAATATATGTGGCTCATAGATAAAGGGGATTTTATTTCATGGTGAGGAGTACCACTGGGAGCAGTTTTGTAAGAGTTAAAATTACTTTGTGTCACTTTAGAGGGAAAAAATTGTTGCAGTACATTCTGATGTAGTAGTGGACCAGACAACAGGTAGAAGAATAAGACAGTGGAAGCAAAAGCTGTGACATTTGACTTTTTCTTCCTCACCATGTTATGCTCTCAAGCATTACAGCTCTGGTGTCTAAATTTAGCAAAATGTAAATCTGTGATTGGAATTAGACTGCTTAAAGAATGACTGAAAAAAATAGCCATCACCTAGTAACAGATCAGTCTTAGTTTTCTAAGGACGGTAAAAATCCTAATTATAACAGAACACAGGAACTCTTTATTTTAACTCTACTATGCAGAGGAAATAATCAGCTTTTTTACTGATATAGATTGAATACTGAATAATCTGAAAGGCAGCATTTCTATGGAGAAATATGATGGTATGCTGCTTGTAATGTTCCTTTAATTTTCACAATTAGAGATATATATTTTATTATCATTTATCTATATGTGCATTAAAATCCATATTTTAACAATTGTATATAATTTCCTAATAAGATCATTTTTAAAAAGATTACTATGTTTAAGGCTCCTTTCAATATATGTTTATAGGAAAGACCTACAGGAATTGATGTTCCGTCTATTTACGTTATTTTAATAAGTGCCTTCAAACTGAAAAACAATACTAGTACATTTAACTAAGCAAACATTGGGAATACTTTTCAAGACTTACTCCTGTAACTCAATTATTTCTGATAGGAAAAGGTTTTTGCATGTTTTAGTGCAATTCATCATATGTTTTCTTGATACCACTCCATACCCCATACCATACATATGATTTAAAGTTGAAATATGTTCATCATCATAGCAGCACAAAATTAGGGGTGGTGGTGTTATACATCATCGTACTAAAACCCAAAATGAAAAAAAAGGTAAATGTAAGAAAACCTCCTCTATAACTTTACCTCTGTCACACTAATAACATATGCTCTGCTGGCTAATTATAAAGAACATGGGAGGAATTAAGGTTAGAAGAGTGCAGCTTCACTTTCAGTAATTAATAGGTTCTTAATATGTGCAAGAAGCTGAAAAGTAGCACATCACTTGAAAGAAAGGGGCAAGAATTACTTCTTGTGATTAAATGGGGAATACTGTAGAAAAGCATTTGCTGCATTTTTTTTTTTACTATTTAGAACGATTCTACTGTATGTGTGTTTGGGAGAATATGTATAGTTTTGTATGAAGGAAGGAGATCTATAGTCTGGCAAAAAAAGAAGAAAGATTCAACAGTTATGTGGCTGCTTTGCTTCCATGCTTTTGAGATTGGCAGAAAAGATCTACAGTTAGTGACTGCAGAGATCCAGAGCCTGGGAGAACATCTTAATTTCCTTCCTCATTAGCATATTCACTGAAAGGTTTTAGTTGAATCACTAGCTTAGCTTCCCTGATTAAAAAAAAAAAGCTGCACTTTGCACTTTAAATTTAAAGAGCTAATAGGACAATGATTACATATTAAAACGATACAGTCTAAAGAATCTCCCCCCCCCTTGGTTGCAAGGGTCTTTTGACCTTTGTTCTGCCAAACTTAGATCATTATGGCACAAGTCAAGTCATTTATTAAACAATATCCTCTTCTGTTCTTCACTTATCAAAATGTCATATCCCAATACCCTGGATCAGGAATGCTTAACCCTTTAATATCTCAAGTCTCATCCACTTGGGTAAAGGAATTGGGTCCTCCCATGTCAACGTTTCCCCAAGAAAATAATGTTTATGTTTATGATTTATATATGTATTATGTATTGAAAAGTTTAAAGGCTTGATTAAAGTTCCAAGGATTTAACCCTGTTTCCTACTAGGATAGTTTCTGAATCCCATTATGAAATGTGGAGCACCATTGAAAAACCTTGGCACAGTTATCTCATGATAATCCTCCTCTCCTGATTTTATTTCAATTAATATAGATGGAGAATTCTTTCCTTATTATTTATCAAATAAAAAAGAAAATGCGTAGGGTTTTCATTTCTCTAAATATGAGTTAAGAAGGTAGGTTATATAAACCCCAAGGCTATGTGATATCTAAAATCCCCAGTGAAGCCTAAAAATCATAATCACTTACTGAGTTTTGCAGACCCCAAATATTAACCTTTGAACATGAATACTCTCTTTGAAATTTTCCACACATGTCCTAGTTCCCTTTCCCTTTTTACACTCTTCAGTATCTAGGATTTTTTTTTACAACTACAGGGAAAAATGTGATGCCATTTTATAAATACCTAGTTTTCTCTGGCTTTATTATATTAAAATGAACATATCGGCATCTTATTAATAAAGCTCACCAGTAACTGTGACTATTCAGCAAAATGTTTGCATGTGTTTATCCACTTAGATGGCACATACTTCCAAAGAAACATGAATGTATTTATTTTAACACCTCACTTCTTTGGAAAATACCTTGGGAGGGGGGAATATACATGCTAGCCAGATAGCTTAATCTCATAGCTAAGAGTGATGCTACAGCAGAGTCCAACCTGTGACCATCTGAAGCACTGCAGAATAAGGAGCTCTTCTTCTCACTATATTTCATCCAACATTTATACTGAGAAGCAGTTCTGTGATTTCATTTGCTGTTTCCACTGTTCATTGCTGCTAGCATGTCCGTTTCAATATACCGTACACCTAGCATGCTGAGCTGACTACTTATAGTTGTACGTGCTGAGTCTGTAAGGATAAGAAATGTTGCCACCTCTATCTATCTATTCTAAACTATGAATTGGCTTTATAGCCATATTTCCTTAATTATTAATTTTTTAGAGAAAGTATCCATCCTAGAAACACTGGTCCTGATATGGAAACATCTTGGGTGAAATCTGTGTATTCATCTTATCTGGCTTTTGGGATTATCAGAAGCATTTCGATCATGAGTTACTATTACATAAAAAGTGCTTGTTAGTTTTTTTGTCCTTAGTCTGAGCATATGGGAGGAATAGTTTTGACTGCTGATTATCAGATCAGAAATCCTGTGAGACAATTAGAGACCTCCAATAAATCTAAGATTCTGTGGCAACAGCCATGGAAATTACTAATACTTTATGCAGTGTATCACTGTGCATAGTGTACACAAAATTGTTCCTAGTTTCAAGAGCTTATGAACTAAAATTAGTCACAAGGAAACAGCATGTACCATAAGAGTATGCAGGAATTAGTTAGACATAGTATTGATACTAATTGGCCTAAAACCAATAGCAATTTATAGTGCAGACATTTCAAGCCATGCTAGTTTCTAAGACAACAAACATAGCTGCTCTGGAAGTAAGTCCACCTAAAATTCCTAGCATGCAAAAATCCTTCCTAGCATGCTTACACATCAATAGTTTGGAAAAACAATAGTCAATCACATTCCATTTTCAAGATTCTCTATACTCAGTTTCTTTGGAGGCAATTTTTATTCATCACAAACAAGCAGGCAAGCAATAATTTGCAAGCTTGTCTTTATCAAGTCAATGAAATAATTCTGAAATTATCTGAAACACTAAGCATTATATTTTAATAGCAACTATTTAAGGAAAACTGGTTTAGGAACATCAACAATTATTTACCAGTGAAGGAATAATAATGAATAGTCATTGTATTTTGTTATCATTTATTAAGGATTGGCACTTTCTCCCTTAAAGCAATGGAATCTTCGTTTAGAGAGATGCATTAAATCTACCAAAATGTGCTGCATACAGTAGAAGAAAAATGAAAATAAAATAATTCGAATTCGATACTTGGCATAAATTCTCTACTGTTCCTTTAAAAAGTTATGTGTGCCCGTTATAGAAATAATTATCTTTTCCCTTGTACTACTAGCCCACAAGATAGGATGCAAAACAACTTTAGATAATATGATACTTCCGCTGCCAAGCTTCATATAACAAGAAATGAAATGTAGGGGAGTAAATACCTTTCTTTAACCAGAAAGATTTAGAATGTACGTGCTGTAACTTAAGATTTTGGTTTTAAAGAGTGCTTTTTTATATACATTCTGCTTGCTGCTATCACTTTGTCAAAATAATTACTAGAACTACAACAACTAAAGGTTTCCTACTATGCTTAATGCCTATTCATATATATGGGTGGGAAAGGCCCCATGCATTGTATTTTCATTGCTTGTAGAATAATGATTCTCATACTGTGAGGCTGTTTTCCTAAATGGGATTCAAATAAGTACAGAGCAAATGAGGGAGGAAAAAGAAGGTTCATTTTTCTGTAGCTGTTTGGGTAGGGACCTGCCAAAACTAAGAGCAGCTATTGCAGGCGTGTCAAACTCAATTTCACTGAGGGCCGCATCAGCATTGGGGTTGCCCTTGGAGGGCCGGGTGGGTGTGGCCAGAGTGGGTGCAGCCTACTGGGTGGGTGTGGATGGAGTGGATGTGGCCTACTGGTTGGGCGTGGCCAATTCTACATCATTCGCGTCAAGGGTGCCTGTGGGGGCCTGGGCAGGAGTGGGACAGATCTGAGGGTCTCTGGCAGAAGGGGGTGGGACCGGGGCAAGTGCCAAGGCATGGTCCACCGGGGCAAGTGCCAAGATGGCCACCACAAAATTGTACATTGGCTCCCGGCTGGCCTGGACCAGGGCCAAGGCAATGGGGGCCGTTCCCTCACTGTTTCCAGGATGGCTTTGTGGGCCACATGAAACCACTTCATGGGCCACATCCGGCCCCCGGGCCTTGTGTTTGACATGTCTGAGCTATTGAGTATATAGACTACTGTAAATAAAAAAAATAGCAGATGGTTTGTATTTCTAGGAGCAGCCTAGAGAGGAATGAAAATGCATAAGCAAATAAATTCTTATGTATAAGAATTTTATTTTTTTATTTTAAACATTTTCTCCTAAAGTTTCTAAATGCCAATGCTAATATAGTAGTGGCATAGAATTCACCTTCATAATATAATTTGGTTCTGCTAACTGAAGAGCACTGAGAACTGAATTTCAAGTAACAATTGTTCCTTTTGTCTGTGTATGTATTTTTTTTATCTCAGACTATTCTTCTGCTATTTTAATTTGTTCACAATATTTTTCCTTGATTTATTGGATGACACAGTTTTTATCTATTTTCCAAGTTGCTCCAGCTTTGACTAACAAGAGGTAAAAGTACATAACATTAACCTTAATTTTGTTGTATAAAAAGCTTTAATTTTTTTGATACTTACCTCCTAATCTAGATGAATGTTTTGATAAGCATCTTCCAGACAAATTACAAATTATTTTACTGTGATTTTGATCTATTAAAGTGACACTTATCGGTTTTCTACAGATAGAAACTGAATCATGAATGAAGATTGACAAACTCTCATTTTTAATACAGGAAGAATGAAGCTGTCAGCTACCCCAATTACAAATCTTCAGAATTCTTTTTAATGACCAGATAAATGCATACAACATGCATTGAAAACTTGGATGTGGGATTGCTAGTATTTTGTTTTAATTTATTTTAGACAGAATGGAGGGGCTAAAGGGACTTCCTCCAGGATCTGCGGTAGCACTGTACTTATAGAATTAATTTTTTTGAACCTTTTTCTTGGTCTGTTGAAAGGAGAGCATGGATCGATTACTGCCTGTTCTGTAGAAATGGAGATGGTTACACTTCGGATTTATAAAATGATTTGGAGGGATTGAAACATGAAAACAGTGTTATGTGGAAGTGCTTTATTCTTAAGTCTCTATTTTGCACCCTTTTTGATTACTACAGTATAAAAAAGATGTTGAGACACTTTAAAGAGTGTAGAGAAGAGTAATAAAAATGAGTAAGGGACTGGAAGCTAAAACATACAAAGAATGGTTGCAGAAATTGGGTATATCTAGTTTAATGAAAAGGACTAGGTGTGACATGATAACAGTGTTCCATATATAAGGGGCTGCCACAAAGAAGAGGGGCTCAGCTTATTCTTCAAATCACTTGAGGCAGGATAAGAAGCAATAGATGGAAACTAATCAAGGAGAGAACCAACCTAGAAATAAGGAGAAATTTTCTGGCAGTGAGAACAATCAGTGGAACGACTTGCCTTCAGAAGTTGTGGGTGCTCCAACACTGGAGGTTTTTAAGAAGAAACTGGACAACCATTTGGTTAAAATATTACAGGGTTTCCTGGTTGAGGGGGGGGGGGGCTGGACTAGAAGACCTCCAGGGTCCCTTCCAACTCTGTTATTCTTTTAGTTGATAGAAGACTAATAATGCCACTCCTTTCTCTCCTAGTTGCCAGGTGCACGTATAGGCTAGAATCATGGCTATATAACTTCTATACAATACAGAACTTAATGTGCCATTTTAGTCCCCCTCCCTGTGCCTTTCCTATAAAGTTAACAGCTATCTTGGACAGGTCACATTATGAAAGTACACACACAAATCCTGCAGTATAACTGAATGTTTGAGTCTATTGTGTAGGAGATTTTATTTTTAAATAAAACCATTTTAGGCACTATTTGTAGCTAGGCATAATGCCGATTTTGGAACCATGCTATTTAAATTGGATTTCTTGAAAGTGGAAATATTGAGAATCTACCTAATACAAATCTTGCAGAAGGAAAGAGCAATATTCTTGCCTTTAATGGGTCTTAGATCCCTTATTGTTCCACTTATCCCGTGTTTTTGAAGTCCAAATGTGAATGTGTGCTCCAGCTGAATACTGATGTCCTTCCTATATAGCACTTGTAGACATAGCATACTGGGATACTTATTGACCAAGCCACATGTATCATTTGATCTCTGTACTGTTCATTGCACTTCATTTGTTTGCTGTGGAAGAGAAATTAACCTTTACTTGCTTTCTTTAATAAATTTAGTAAACAGGGAGATGATCTGTGGAAACAGAAAAAAGAAACTCATGTTGCCATGGCAATTGGTTCTTTTTTTTTCTTTTGTCAACTCTAGAGGGATGGGTGGCTCTCCCCCCTTTTTTCCTTCTTAAAGAAGACCACATTGAAAATTGGCATTTAAATAAGATTAGAAATGCAAACAAACAAGGACCTGATCATATGCCATATGATGATACTAGTAAACCTGAGTATTTTTACAATAAGTTTCTTATTTAAAGCCTCTGTTACAGGCTGCCTCATTTTACAGGCAAAAATATCCACTGGGCCCAACATTTAACCCTCTAACACTTGATTCATTTGTGTTGATTAGTTCTATATTAAAATTATAAATGTTCTATTTGGTTTGGTAGAAATAGCAATAGCACGGTGCTTTACAGCCCTCTCTAAGCAGTTTACAGAGTCAGCATATTATCCCCAACAATTTGGGTCCTCATTTTACCGACTTTGGAAGGATGGAAGGCTGAGTCAACCTTATGGTCCTAAACCAAAGAAACAAAGGCATATATTTATTTATTTATTTTATGTAATCACATTTGTATAGCTGCCCATCTCACATAGTGACTCTGAGCAATAAAAAATGCATACAACTGTTAAAACAGCCAATTTAAATTAAAATAAACACAAGAAACAAGTAAAAAAACAAAATGACAGGAAAACATAGAGAGTTCATTTCACTGACTATCATATAACCATCTAAGAGGCTTCATTCCACCATGGGATCCCCAAGCTCATTGATAAAACCATGTTTTAAAGGCCAAAAGAGTTGGGGCCAATCTCACTTTGGGGGAAGTGATATTTCACAGGGGTAGGAGGGGGATTACATCAGAACAGGCTTTCTTGCTAGATCCCAATATACAAAATTCCATAGCTGGTGATACCTCCACACATCTTTCCTGCCAGACCAGAAGACTTGGGTTAATGTTATCAGGGAAAGGTGGTCCCATGCCCTGTAGGGCTTTAAAGGTTATAACCAATATCTTGAACTGAACCTGCAAGCTTGAGTCAAGGAGCTCAAAAAGGGAGGTTACTATGCAGCAGGGAAGCTGGTACAGTAGCAATGATCCCAATTGATCCCTAGAGCCCAAGAAGATCTCACATCTAGTTGCTGAAATCTAAATAGCTGAAAACCATCAGATTCCCAAATAGCATTCATCCACACTTCCACCCTCACCCTGGATTCTCAGCTTATTCTAAGCCTGACACCCAGATGGGCACATTACCAAAAGAGGAACTACCGTCTCCTTCTGGATCCAGCTAGATACATCTCAGGTCACTCTTTTCATATGTGATCAAATCACAAATGTGGGAGGCTTTATTAGAAATTGAGCTGGCATTTAGCAGCAGCAGCAGAAAACCAGGGCCTCTTTAGTGTTGTCCAGGAAATGGGAATGGATCCAGGGACTGGAACAAATCACCGGTATAAAGCACTGGGATCATGCTCCCCGAGGATCGCCCACACCCTACTTCCTGCCATATCTCCCCATACCAGTTAGCACCAAAATGCACTGCCCCAATATTCTCCAATCCAGATCTCCTGATGCCCAACACAGAGGATCCCCCATATTTAAGGTGACCAACTGTCCTCCTTTAGGGAGGACAGTCCTCCTTTTGTAAGTTCTGTCCTCTCTCGAAAGATGTCCTCCTACATGTCCTCCTTTTCGATATTTGAAGACTAATTTGTAAATCTCTGTATTCGATTGATGCCGAGCCAATCTGTTGCGTGTGATGTGACGTATTTGTATTTGACATGACGATTCGTCAAGGCTCAGTACAGTGCGGCGAGACGTGATTATGAGACGCATGCGCTCTGCACAGGAGAATTGTTTTGAGAGAGTGCTCTGCATGCAAGAGTGTGCCGCACGCAAGTGGCTTTGTTTACTTCTTACCGAAACATGACACGGCACACACGCACGCATTAGACTCACTTATTTTTCTTCAATTTATTTGTGTCCTCCTTCTGATTGTAAAAAAGTTGGTCACCTTACCCATATTTCACCACCAAAACCAGACATATAATAGGGAAAGAATCTGAATCCCCAGGCACTTTAGTACTCAATCTCAGTGCCAGGGAAACAAAAACAACAAACACATTATAACCTATCAGTCAGTCACCCCCACACACGCCGCTCTCAGGCTGGCTAAGATAAGACAAGATGGCTCCTGCAAAGAGACCTGTGGTGGTTTCAGCACAAGTCCTCTAAAGCAGGGCTTTTCAACCTTTTCATCCATTGTACCACTTTTAGGATATGGCAATATCCGAGTACCACCAGTCGCCTAGCAGGGTGTCAAAAACTTGATGACCAAAAAAAAAAAAAAGAAAAAAAGTGATAAAGTACAGGTAGTCCTCGACTTACAACAGTTCGCTTAGTGATTGTTCGAAGTTACAATGGCACTGAAAAAAGTGCCCCCCAAGGCACAGCCGAGCAAGACACCTGCCTGCCCACCCGGCAGCGCTCTTCCTCCTGTCCGAGGTTTTCATTGTTGTGAGCATTTCTGTTGAGGATTGGCAGTGGGGGTGGGATGGGGGGTTGTTTGGTTTTTATTCCCCCCATCTGCTAGGTGGTTGCAGCAGGTTTTGGTCACTTCACATGACCCTGGGACACTGTGACCATCATAAATATGAATCAGTTGCCAAGCATCTGAATGTAAATCACAAGACCCTGGAGATGCTGCAACATTCCAGCTGATTGGCACTTCTTCTGGGCTCAGCAGAAGCGCCAGGATCAGTGCCGAGCTCCAGCTGGAGCCTGGCACTGATCCTGGTGCTTCCACTGAACCCCGACAGCCCTGCAGCTCCAGCCGTCTCTCGCTCAGGCTTGTGCGGTGCTGCCACCGGTTCAGCTCATTCCCCTCCCCCACTACCACTTTTCTAGGATGATCGCGTACCACCTGCCAGGTGCCAATGTACCACAGGTGGTACCCGTACCACTGGTTGAAAAGCCCTGCTCTAAAGTTTCTTAGTTTAGACTCCCAAATTCATAATCATATGATTCCCATAAACAGGAAGCAAAGTTGTCCTCTAAAGCTCCTCCCCTGACCCCAGGAAGCTACTTGAGAGCTATGTGATTGGATAGCATTGCTGCCAAGCAAAGGAGAGCATTGTCACTGCACCAGCAGAGATCATCCAGCATTTATCTGAAGGGATCATACTGTACAACTGAAGGCAGAGTTGCATGTATAATTTTGATCTCCATGTCAACATTTTATCTTGCTGCTTTCTGTTTTGAGGAAATTATACTACAGCAGGATTACAAAACAAAAGAGGGCTAATCACTTTGTTTCTTCTATAGCTGCATTTACAAAATTACTTCACTGAAAAGTTATTGTCAGAAGAAAACAGACAAGGCTACAATATGTCTGTGGGGCACTTTATACCCAATATACAGAGATAACAAGCCAACTGCACTATCGTTTTCTAAACTTATATTATATATTATATAGTTGTTCTGAAAATAAATTCTATAACATGCGGATTTTATAATATCACTTGATTGATATATACATAATTACAATTGAAAAAACCAAAAGAAAAAAATGATGTAAGGCAAATGTAAAGAGGTCAAAAATGTTTTCTGCATATTTAAAATGACAGAACAGAAAACACCCCAGAGAGGCAAAGCTAAAGTAAGCATTATTGATTCTCTAGGGCACGGGTGTCAAACTCACCGTGTCACATGATGTGTTGTGACGTATCACAAGGTTTTTTGCATTGCCAGAGCTGGGGTGGACGCGGCCTCCGCATGATGCAACCAGCCTGTGGGCCGGCAGTTTGACACCCCTGCTCTAAGATGAATCAGTACTTTCCCTAGATTTGCATGCATGATTTGAGACTGTTAATGGGGGGGGGGATGTTCTCATTTTAGAAGATGGCAGTTCCATTTTAGAAGATTGAATATTTGGTGGGAAGTTTTAACAGATATAATTGTATAGAGAAACAGGGCCCTGTGTTTTAAATCTCCCCTTTCTTCCAAAACTGTTCACGGTAGGATTGCCACCTGTTCTCAGTAAGTAGAAACTGTTCCTCTTTTAGTATTAAACTGTAGTTTCTCTCTCTCTCTCTTTTTTTTTTTTACAAATCAATTAGAAACACAATTTGTTCCATGCATTCGTTTATTGAGGTTCAACATGGAAAAGGGAGACATTGAAATTTTAATTTAGACCTATGGGAAAGATCATGGACAGTACTGTTAGACATACTACTACTTCCAGGTAACCTCATTTTACCTGTCACAGTAGCTAAGCTTTTGGTTGGCCAGAAAAAAAAAAGCCGAAATAATGATGATGATTTCATGAAGGGCATATGGCAGAGGGCTTTTGCAGAAGCAAGTTTCTTGATTTTGTTTGTTTGAGAGGCTCCACTTGTGATATCTTGTGCTTTGGATTATTGCAATGTGCTCTATGTGAGGTAGTATTGGAAGATCTCTCAGATGGTCCACAATCCATTGGCACAAGTAATTATGGAACCTCTTCAGTATGTCCATGTAGCAACACTACTTTGTAAGTGTTGTAAATATTACCGGTAGCCAGTTGGCCTCTGGGTTTAGTTCAAAGTATAAATTACCAACTATAACAACAGGAGCCCTGGTGGTGGAGTGGTTAGGATGCAGTACTGCAGGCAAACTCTGCCCACAGTCTGGAGTTCTATCCTGATGGGGCTCATGGTTGACTCAGCCTTCCAGCCTTCCAAAGTCAATAAAACGAGGACCCAGATTGTTGGGGGCAATATGCTCTGTAAACCTCTTAGAGAGGGCTGTAAAGCACTGTGAAGCGGTATGTAAGTCTAAGTCAGGGGTAGTCAACCTTGGCTCTTTTATTTTATTTATTTATTTATTTATTTATTGAATTTTTACCCCGCCCTTCTCCTTGCGGACTCAGGGCGGCTGACAGCCTATTTTATGACTCGTGGACTTCAACTCCCAGAATTCCTGAGCCAGCACAGCTATTCTGGGAGTTGAAGTCCACGAGTCATAAAAGAGCCAAGGTTGACTACCCCTGGTCTAAGTGCTAATTCTATAACTGTACCTGGAACTGTACCTGGTTATTTGCAAGATAATCTGTCCCTAATTTCCTTTGTCCTCTTGATAAGATTTAACAAGGTTGGCACACTCATAGTCATGTCACTTAAGCATCTGGTGGGATAAAGAACACATGTCTTCTCTGTCATTTCACCTTCTCTCTGGACATCTAGCATCCCCCCCCAATGACCCCAATCCTGCCTGACATTTGGAAAATCTGGCTTTTCCTAGAAGCATTGGCTAAAGAGGTTTTATGAGCCCACCTTTGGTGCAATATGTTTTGTTATTTTTTATTTTTTTGTTAGTTGCTACTTGGTGTTTTAAATTGTTTTGGGTGGATGATGACTATATAAATTGAATAATAAACAGTAACAAAAAAGCTATTTTATTTAATTCAAATTAGGTGCCCCCTGACTCTAGGTAGCTCACAGTATAATAAACAAATACACAATAGAGAACAAAATGCCAAAAAACAACAACAATTTCCACACTCTAAGACAGGTGGAATGGAAAACTAAGTAAATGTTTTATGCACCTGATAAATAGCTTAAATTTTGAACTGACGTGTGCTACGTGATGACCATGAATGACAAGCTTTTTCTCATTGCTGCAAGGAGCTATTTGAAGTATAAAAAGTTACTGCAATTTATTTTGCCCTGTCTTTAAATTATGTTCAGACTGCATTATTTATTGCTCCTGCTGTTTGCTCTGTTTTGTTTTCATTCTGCATTTTTAAATGTTATTTATTAAGAACCTGGTGGTATTCAAAATAATAATTCATGAGAAGCACATTTTTATGAAACAGTAATGGTGACTAATTTCACGTTCATTCATTTTAGTAGAAATTTGTTTGGATTCTGAATGACATCTATGAATTCCAGGAGAAAAAAAAAATCAGACTTATGGGGTTGAGTCAATTTTGATTGCCCTGAAGGATGACTTTCGCAGGATGACAGATTAGGGAAGAGTGACCTTATGGATTCTTTTGATTTCTCAATAGCTTTTGATAGTATTAACCACAAAGCCTTTTTGTAATGGCTGTATGGATTGGAATTTAGACATGTAAAGATTCAGCTTTTGCCTGATTCAAATGGCATCAGTTTCGCTTCCAGGCAGTTAAGCTGTGAAGTCTGCAGAGTTCCATTCTGCCCCCAGTGCCATTCAATATCTATATAAATGTAATTATTATTTATTTATTCCATTTCTATATCTGCCCACCTGAAATAGGTGACTCCAGGTATGGAACAATCAGAAAATTATTCCAGAAATGATCGCTATGAGGCATGGAATAAAGCCTTATCAGTACTTTTTACCAGCCAATGAATCCCTATTTTTATTTCTTAGAGTTATTTGTGTGAAAAGAAATTATTCAGGTTCTGGATGAATTTATGATGCATGGGAGATAACTAAATTCAGTAGACTGAACTGAATCTTGACACGACTATAGAAAAGTTTGTTCTCTTTCTGAAAGACTAAGGGCGTAGTGTGAGGATACTCATACAGCATTACTATTAGAGAAGACATATGTAACCTTTGTGGTAATGGAGTGTCTTCTGCTGCTGCCAACTAGTTTCTTAGCCATGGTGATCCGTATATTAGTAAATTCTACAGGATTATTGTTATATATGGTGTTACTCTTGGAAACTGGAATGAATGCAGAATGTCACAGGTTGGAGTTAAGCTCAACCCGTACTTTGCGGTAGCATTACTGGTTGTCACTTTCCTACTGAACTAAGTTGAAAGTGCTTCTGATGACATATGAAGCCTATTCATATAACTCATGGGTAGATGAGAACACCTTTCTATTTACATTTATGTTGTGTATCTGCTTGGATATTTGGAACTGCCGTGATCTGATAGAGAAAGTTCTTGATAAAAATGCCAAGGCTATAGGATTTCCGTATGTCTTCCAGCTGACACCAAGCATTGGGAGCTTTGAGCATCAACTTAAAGCATATCTGCTCAACCAAGCCTTGGGTTAAAGTCATACATTTGTTAGTAGTGTTTTTTGTTATATCATTGTGTGTTATGGGATTCTAAGCTGTTTAATGTCGACAATTTTGGAGGGTTTGTTTAAAATGTAAAATTCTTTCATTGTCATTGTTTTTCATTGTAACATCATTGCACTGATGTTTTATTAATTAAAAGTTAGGTAAAAGTTGTAAAAAGAAATTTAAAGATGTCATTTGGTTTAGTTCTTAACAGAATAACTGGAAACGGCCTTGGAGGACTTGTTGTCCAATCCTCTGCTCAAGTAGGAACCCTATACCATTCAAGGTTTTCCAGTCTCTTCTTAAAAACCTCCAATCTTGGAGCACTGGAGGCAAGCTGTTCCACTAATTAATTGTTATAACTGTCAGGAATTTTTTCCTTACTCCTTACTTATAGATTAGTTCTCTCCTTGATTAGTTTCCACTTATTGTCTTGCCTTCAGGTGCTTTGAACTTGTTCTTGATTTGGGCTCTCTTCAGTTAGCAAGTCTATTTCATGGGAAAGATTTTAAGATACCTAGAATTTTAATATCCCACAAGAGGGCTTTAACATTGTATCTTTCCATTTTATTGACCCATTTTAAAGGGGTTTATGCCTGCAATTTATATTGGTGTCTTTTTCTTCTTCCCTTTGCAAAGTAATGCATAGATAGGGAATTCCTCCAAAGCTTGGGGAGAAAGGATGAAGCAATATCTATTTTTAGAGTACCTACCTGGATTTGAATCTTCTGCATTACTTATCAATAAAAAAAGCAAAGTCATAGTTTCCCACTATGATAATGAATAGGTTGTTCTAAGATGATTATGATGTTTCCTTATTCAGAAATAGTTACAGCCAAAAGTGCTTCATTAGAGGAAAGGCTGGCAAGTGAAATACCATAAGGTCTATATTGGTTTAAAACAGAACACTTCTACCAGTCTATTTTGACTGGAATGGGAGAAACCAAGAATACTTTGATGCAGGGGTCCCCAATCCCTGGTCTGTGGACCAGCACCCGGTCTCGGAATGCCAGAAACTGGGCCACACAAACAAGTGAAGCTCCATCCGTGGAATGCAGGCAGCACAAAAAAACCACACACCCTCCGGTCCATGGAAAAACCTCTCTCCACGGAACCGGTCCCTGGTGCCAAAAAGGTTGGGGGCCGCTGCTTTAATGGAATATAATCTGTCCTTCAACTGGGACACTCAGCCTTCCATCTCCCCATTTCAAAATGTAAAAGAAAAAAAAAAAAGAGGTAAATTCCAAGATTAGTATGAGAAACTGTAGTATGGAAACTTTTGTACTGATGATGATAAAAAAAATACAAAACCAAAATGTCTTTGCTGTGACAACATTAGTATTAGAAAAGCATGAAAAAAATGGTCTTTCATACAAACATCCAACCTACCAATGCAAAGCATTTTAATAAGTTTTTCTAAGAAATCTTAAACAATGTTCAGTTTAATGGTATAAAAAGGAACATTCTGTGTACTCAATAACAAAAACAAATAGATTTTCACAAATTCTACATGAGAACAAGTAGGTGAGGTGATAACAAGTAAGAAGAGTATAAGTATATTTTTGTAATGGCACCTTTATTCAGTTATCATACCTTTCACGTTATTACCATATTTTGACATCTGCCCTTAAATTGCTATTTGATTACTTTAAAAATTGCTTATGTACACAAACAAAAATGTCAAATCTCAGTGGGCAGATATTGCAGTTCTGTGGTGTTATAGGTATCTTACAGGATGTAAGCTGTTCTGAATAAAGCTGCCTTTTGAAATTGACTGATGGTGAATTTTGTTAATGCCCGATGGTGTTCAAATGGTGCTCCAATTGTTTTGGGATTGCACTCAAGATGCCTATTACTATTAGTACTACCTTTGCTTTCTTTTGTCATAGTCATTCTTTTTGCGGTCCTTTGAATTTTGTTATCTTCTCCAGTTCTTTCTCTTCTATTGTCTCCAGGTATTACCATGTTCACTGCCCAGACTTTTCTGTCTGTCTTATCAACAATTAAGTCTGGGATGTTATGTGGTAGGTGCCTGTCTGTTTGAATTCTAAAGTCCAAGAGCACTTTAGCCTCTTCATTTTCTATTACTTTCCCAATTTTATGGTCCCACTGGTTCTTGATTGTAGAGAAGTGGTATTTCTTGCAGATCTTCCAGTGCACCATTGTTGCTACTCTACCAGGCTGTTGTTTGTAATCAGTCTGTGCAAACGTCTTGCAGCAGTTAACCAGGCGGTCCACTGTTTCTTTTTCTTCTTTACAGAGGCAGCAGTTGCTGACTATTACTGCCTTCTCAATTCTGAATTTGTATGCATAATTTTTATTATTTTGTGATAGTCATCTCTTCATCTCTCCTTCCTTCCTTCCTTCCTTCCTTCCTTCCTTCTTTCCTTCCTTCCTTCCTTCCTTCCTTCCTTCCATCCATCCATCCATCCATCCATCCTGCTAGTATCTCATTGCTATAGCATATAGGATATAGGAAAAACAAAAATATTACATTCATCAGCTAAGGGAAAATAAAACTGGGCAAAGCAATTTTGCTATAAAATACATTGTACAATAAATCCAGGCTTAATCAAGAGGCAAATTAATGACACAAGGAGCTTAAAAAGAAAAAAAAATACACTTCCCTATTTTAGGTATCAAGATATCCCATTATTTCAGGGAAAGGAGTTCTTGTAAAACCAAAGAAACACTGAACATAACGAAGGCACAAAAATAATATATGTTTCTTCTCACATAAGGCTATTTTTTAAATTAGCTTCCTGAGCAATGCATATTTTATGGCTACTTTATTATTTTCTTTCCCATACATTAATATTTGCAATAAAAGAGTGGTCAGGTGAGAGTCTGAGATATGCAGGTATTTGAAAAGCTTCCGATTTTAAAATCTTATTTAGCTATTTTATGATTATATTCATTCAGAGTTTACGGTTCTTTTCTGGTTTTTCTTAGATTCATTTTCAGAAAGCCATGATTTAAAATGTGATTGGATTTGGGTTTTATAGTGTGAAAAATGTTTGTTCCTCCTTTGATTATTGTGATTCCAATGAAGCTCTAGCATTTTCTGCACTAATTAAGAATCTGTAAACTCACCCAGAAACAATTATTTCTTAATTAGGTGTCTAATTAGGAAAAGCCCACAATTTTGTTAGATTTTCATTAATCCAAGAAACTATTCTTATCTTTCTTTGGGTAAATAACCAGACATTCTGTATCAAATGAAGCTTATGAACATTCTTTAGAGGTGGCCCCTTTGCAGAATGCACCAATATAGGAAACTGGTTTTTTTCCCCAGCAAACTTTTAAGAATACACCCTGCAGAATTTAAGATAGTTCTTCAGAAGAATGTTCTGGTCTCCTACTGCAGTTTGAAGAAGGCTAAGCTTTTATCTGTGGAACTTTTAAAAGCTAAACTGAGTAATCATGTAGCTTTGGTTAAAGGAACATTTAACATGATAGAGCAACCCTTTCTGCCTGGGCACCTTCCAGTTGTGTTGATTTCAATTCCTAGCTAGCCGGGCCATTATTGAGAATGCCAAACAGCTGGGAGGGGAGGGGCAGCCAAGCCGAGGAAAGCTGTGTTAGCATTTTCTTTGTTAATCCTGTTAGGAAAGTTGATTCAATCCATAAATATGATTGAATTGCCTTCATATTGAATCTCTAAATTGTATCTCTCCATAGTCCTATCAGTTGGCTGCTCACCTATGTTTCAGGTTAATGCACTTCTAGGTATGTGTATACCTGACTGTAGCGGGAATGGTGTAATGAATGAATAAATAAATTGTAAACTACAGTAGGCCTCAACTTTAGGATACATAAAAGATTATGTACAAGAATCCTTGTCTTTTGACCAGTAGACTGTCTTGTATCTACTTTCATGATTACTATTCTTAGTCATTAATCTCTGTTGTGATCTGCTGTCAAATGTTTACAAGGTGACCTGTTTTGCAGAATACCCCCACAAATCTTTTATAGAAAAATGTCTTCATTCAGTGCCAGCAGGTTAGTTAAACATGTCCTCTTCTGCCTGAACCTGTTCAGCTGCTTTTACAGTACACTGTTCTGTCAGTTTCTTTTTTTAATGTGATTTATAACCATAACTGATCTGATGGTTTTTATTTAACCAAAGAGTTAATCTTATTTTTATGTCTTCAAGATGCTTTCCTGAATTGGCTTTCATGGTGTGATAAAGCTAGTTTGCAGAAAAAAGGAATGATTTCTCAGTGGTTTCAAATATACAAGTAGAAATGTTTAAAATAAATTGTTACCAAATTATGAGCAATGGCATAATAAAGTTTATATCACCTTCCTCCCATAAAAATGTAACAGAAATACATTATACTAATGAGGAATTAATGAATTATAATGTCTGGGCCAATTCAGGAGCCATTTGCTGAATCTAACAATCATTGGATATACAGAATAAGGAAATTTTCTATGAAGAGAGAAAAAAATTGACCTGAAACAAAGCAACAGTTCAAAGGATCAAGAGCTGTTGTATAGAAGAGAGAGAAAAAGTTAGAAGTAGGCAGTTCATTTGAAGCTCAGTATTAATATGCACTCTTTCCCTCTAATTGAAATGAATCTGTTTCCATTTTTTTTATTTCTGTACAACGTTTGGTATTGTCTTCTCTGCCTCACAGCTCCTGATGTGTTGAGGTTGTGGTTTCTAGAATTTCTAAGCAGTGTGTAGGCTGCTTAGTAATGGAAGGCCAGCAGATTGGAGAAGTTGGCCTAGCACAGGGGTAGGCAACCTTGGCTCTTTTATGACTTGTGGACTTCAACTCCCAGAATTCCTGAGCCAGCCATGCTGGCTCAGGAATTCTGGGAGTTGAAGTCCACGAGTCATAAAAGAGCCAAGGTTGCCTACCCCTGGCCTAGCACATGAAATTATTTTAAAAATTAACATTAAGATTCAGCAATAATGGCAGATGTGTCAGATCATTTATTTTTGTGTGTATCATATTATACAATTCATATGTTTTGATTTTAACACATAAAGCCTGAAAAGAGCCCTGGTAAATAATTATTTTGGGTGTCCCCTGGGCAACGGTGATGTCACAGGCTAATCCTTTCAACCCAGAAGCGCCTTGGTAGGTGCTTCCGACACAAATGTAGTAATAGTAATAATCTCTTCTTCTTGTGCCATATCCATTATCGGACATTGGCGACCATGTTGGTGATCCTGTTTTTATCAGCAGCTGCAGGAAAAAGTGCTGCTGAGTTTTGTCCAAACCAGTCCCTTAGATTTTGAAGTAATAAGTAGTAATAATAGTTTTAATTTTGAAGTGTACTCTTGGCAGAACACTCATACTAAGATTTTAGTACAATGTGTAATTCTGAAAAATTCATATTTGTAGATGTTTTTGACTGCTGTTGTTTGCAATACACACTTTGAAATAGTATAAAGTACAGATGCAATTCCTTATACAACTATACAATACAAATAGTTTGCATGGCACACTTTGCATTGTATGAGCGTTGGGATGAAACACCTAAATTTGAAGCTGTAAAGTGGCCAGGATAAAGTAGTCTAGACTTATGCAGTTGCTTCAGAAACTTTTTCTGCTTGTTTCCACATGAGTATCCCTACCCCAACTTTCCCTTTTTTCCAGAACCCCAAACTCCTTATATTTCCATTTGCAACAATGCTGTACTGAGTTTGCAATTGATCTGCGTCTACATTATGGCAACCTTGTCTCCCCTTCTTTTTCATTATTTGGGCCTCTGCTGACAGTATTTCATTCAGAAATTCTTAAGGATGGCTTCTAAGATTCCTCTACACAGCATATTGACCGATTGATTGCATGGTACTCTCTTGAATCCATTTGAAATGAAATTAATCTTGACTCTGCAGATTCCTGCCACAGATCCCTCTATATATACAATGATCCTAAATAGCCCCAGCCAAGAGATCAGAGGTCAAATTGACAAGTGTTTCATTCTATTTTTCATCCAGGACCAGTGCTTTTTTTCTAAAAAAAAAAAAAAAAGGTGCCGGAACTCACACACATCATACAACCCACCTTGCCTACCCTACAAGGTTCCATCCCAAAAAGGTGCTTGAACTCTGTTCTGGGCGTTCTATGAGAAAAAAAAAGCCCTGTCCAGGACTAACTGGCTGCAGAGTATCATCATTTCAACATATAGATTTATTTTTCTATGGAACAAAGGAGCTTCCTATATATTAGGGACTGTCAAGTTTCCTATATATAAGGAACTGAAGTAGAATGTTGGACCAGGACACTTCTTCTCATTTAGTTTCTTAACTGTAAAATATTTCCATGTTGGACATATTCTAGGATAGAGCATGTGATGGCCTTTGCTTATGAATAAGAAAATCGAAATATTTTATTTGTTGTTGTTTTTTCAATTTTTGGCCCCTAGGGCTACAGAAGATATAACGTGATGCATTACTGATAATAGATGGGGCAAAAGGTTTGATTGGTTGAAAGGACATTGAAGCAAAAGTACATCAGCTTTGTAGCCAATTAAGGCATCCATTTTGTTCCTTATTTTGTCAAAAACCCTGAAAGATGTTGTTATTCATTCAAATGTTGGAAGCACAATGTCAGGATGCAGTAAGAATCTGGGCTAGCTCATCTGGCCCTTAGGCTATCAGTTGCTCTTCTTTGCAGAAGTTTAGAAAAGCCCTGAAAATGAGCTTCTTGAGCTTATCAAATAAAAGTAAGTTTAGATTGTTAGGGAATTTAAACATACAGCAGCCACATTTTGTGAATAGGAACTAAGGTTCTTATTCACAAAAAAGGTTTGCATACAGCTACAGCAGTGCAGGCAAATCCATTGAAGAAACAAACATACCTACAGTATTTTATTTATTGATTGATTAGATTTTTATCCCATATAAAAAAACTCAAGTCAGCAAACATATATCAAATTCTTTCCTTCTCCTAGTTTCCCAACAAATACAACCCTGTGACATGAGTTGGGCTAAGAGACAGTGACTGGCCCAAAATCACCCAGCCAGCTTTTAGGACTAAGGCAGAACTAGAACTCACCATCCATTGGTTTCTACCTGCTGCCTTAACCACTAGATCATAAGTTCGAATCAGTCAAATTTATAATAGCTTTGAATAGGATAACTTTGATCCAATATGCATAGCATTTGAACTGAAGTCAGTCTTCTTCATTAAATTCTACTATGCTTAAAAAAATATCCCATTTAAGAAGTCTTAAATGTAGGATTGCATATAGGGAACTAAAAGAGAAAGATAAAAGCAGTCAATTTCATTTGGAACTTGCTAAGGCAGAACAAAGTATCAGCTGAACAAACTTTGCATATTGTAAGCAATGCTAATTAAATAATAATAATTTGCAGTTTAGTTCAGTTATGCTGTGGGTTAGTTAAAAAACTCTTCATTCTGGTACAGATTTAATGTAGTTCATCATGCTAAAGACTTTGCTGCGTTTGGTCTTCTGTTAACATACTACTGCTAAGTTGAGATAGCATTTAAACTTATAATTACACTATCACTGGTGTGTGTCTGTCTTTTGACCTTTCTTCCCCCCCCCCCAAAAAAAAATGTTTATATGGTAGTAAAGAGAAAGAGTTTTGGAAAAGGGTTCCAGTTTTTGTTATGGAACAAGCAAAGAGGTGAAAGGAAGTTGTTTCCATGTTAGCATCCATTGGAAAGGGTAAATTTAATTTATTGAACTAAATTACATCATCACAACAAACAATTCCACAGGAGAAAGGTTATTTGAATGTGTTATTACAAGTAAGTTTAGCAGGAATATTTTCACCCTGAACTGATTCTAAGAAAAGGAGACACGTGCAAAATCCATGTCATATTTTGGTTATTTTAGTGTTGTGTGTGTGTGTGCGGCGGGAGGAGGTGCTGAAGGAAAAATACATTATTCATATCAAGGACTAGTTGCCAAGAGGCAACACTGACTTGAAGGCACAAAAAGTAAATAAATTTATGCTGCACCATCCTTCTGATACCGATATACATTTATGGCAGTCATGTGTTATAAATTATGCACTTAATTCTGATTTAAACTCAATGTTTTAAGCACTTAACTTACCTTTATTCTGTAAGTGGAACAATTTAAGAGCTTAGCCAGACTGGGGCATTATTAGTAACTGTTACCCAATATTAATGCAGAAGAAATTGCATTATTCTTTTAATGACCCTGTGTGCCTGCCTGTCTGCCTGTAACACAAAAATACGCAGCCTCATTTCAAGACAATTGAATTCTAAGATGATTTTATGGATACACAATTGAATTCTAAGATGATTTTATGGATACACTGCTTTGGTTAAAAGAGGTACTGAATGACACATCTTTTCAACAAAATTTACAGTCATCAGTAAATTGTTTCTTTTGGGGAATCTCATATTATGGCTCTTCCCGAGCAGAGCCTTCCTGCAAAAATAACAACAACAAAAGCAACAACAACAGCTTATGCCTACCTTCTTTTCATTTCACTTTTCTCTCTTCAGCCAAAAGACAAATGACCTTGAGAAGTTCAACTCTTCACTGCAGTGTCTATATATTCACTTGCTAATATTCTGGTTAATTTATTTTTTTTGGTCATGCAAGCTGTACTCAGGAGAGGATTAGGGTCTCTTGAGTGCATTAATAACATTTGTATACTCATAACGAATTGTAATTCAACAAGAATTCAACATGTGGTGGTTAAGAACAAATCTAATGATAACAGAAAAAGTTTATTTCTTTTCATATTTACACTGGCCATTTCAATGAGAACAGGAATTTGCATTATATAGTTGCTCAATTATCTATATATAATTATGAAAGACTATTTCATTTCAATCAACATGCTGTTACTCAAATATCAATTATTAATGATCTACCCAAAGAACAGCTCAAGTTAACACTTCTGTTTTGTTGTAGAGATTTACTTAATATTATGCTGCTGCTTCTATACCTCCTCCTATTGGTTTATTTTGGGTTTTTTTTAACCAGATTTACCTGATTGTTACAGAATGTTATACATCCTTTTATGTTTTTAAAGTGGATTTGAAACCATTCCAACAAAATGTTGTTTTTGACAGTCCTTTTCTATACAAATGTAATACAGTCCAATAAATTCTAATTATTATTTTTTGTTGTATAAGTTATAATTTGAGGTTCATTCATTCATTCATTCACTTTTTATAGAAGTTAAGACAATCTCCCATTGTCTGCATAATATAGGAACATCTAATACTTCATCCCACTCGTTTCTTAACATCTTCCATAATAAATTAATGTCCTGATAACAAATAACTATAAAAACTAATAGGGTTTTTTAGTTTTAGTTTAATAAGTTTTTCTAGTATCTCACACGTCTCAGAAGCTGAAAATGTTGCCAGTCATCCAATGTAGTTAATAAATGTTGTATTTGTTATAACTAACTATTGGATTACATCTGTTAGATGATATTTATCTCTTAAGCATTAAAAAATCACCTTCATCATCTAACAGTTGGTTCAAGACCAATGGTGGGATTCAGCCAGTTCGCACCACTTTGACAGAACCAGTAGCTAATTTTTTGTTGCCCAGGCCCAGAATGGATTTCCAGAAGTGGCATCCACACAGAGAACCGGTTGTTCACATATTTGAATCCCACCACTGTTCAAAACAGTATTTCCACTTCCATCCAATTTTTCCGCATCACCATCTTTATCCCAATTTTTTAAAGTTGGGTTTCCCTTTAAAGTCAATTTGGCATGGGAAAAAGAGTCAAATCTTTTTTTTTTAATTAGATATTCCATTTGATAATTTTCTAATTGATGGAATTGTTTCCAGAGATAACAGAGTTTTAATATATTTAGATCCTAATATACTCCATCTAACTAAAGGTGTTATATATGTATATTCCAAAGTTATCCAAATTAGAAAATTAACACCAATGGTTGGCTTCCAGTATTTAATATTTGATAATAAGTAAACATAATGATATAACTCCATATCTGGAAAACTGAATTCTCCCTTGCTAATTGTTAATTGCAATTTCTATAAAGATATTGTTGGAATCAAAGAACGCCATAGATATTTTCTAAATAAAGAATTTATTTTCTGAAAATATTTTCCAAATATGTAAAATGGAATTCCTTTCAGAAAATACATTAATCTGAGAATAATATTCATTTTTGAGAGCATTCACTTTTCCTCAAAATGTAAATTTTAATGACTTCCATCATTGATATCTGAAGAAACCTCCCTCTATATTTTATTTATATTACATGTTACTGAGTTTTATATACATGCATACATACATATATATCCAGTATATTATAGTTGTTACTTGATTTCTATTTAATGAGGATGATAGAAATCTTTATGTAAGTTAAGTTTATTTATACTTCCAAAGATTAACCCCCAAGATTACAAGTCAGGGTAAGCAAAATCGTAATTACTGAACATTTGATATTTACTTGATTAGATATTACCTTTTCACCTTAAACATTCTATTTTTCACATGGATTTCTTCAAAACATTAAGCAGTATAATGATGTCATGGATTTAAAAAAAATATTAGTAAAAATCCAAGCAAAATCTGATGATTAACAATATATAATATCTTGCCTGTGGAAGTATTTATGCTTTAAAATATAAGTATTCAACATCTGCATTGCAAAGATTTGTGAGTTCGATTTCCAGTTGAGGATTCAAATCTTATAGCAGGAATCCATTTTGTGATGACAGAAGCACTACCCCTGAAAAGCCTAAAGAAAGGTGATGCCTTCTCTTGCGAGAGTATCTGAGGAACCCCCTTGCCCCAATGGGATTGGCCTGTCCCACTTTCTCTAGGGAAAGAGGCATACTTTGGATCCTGCCTGCCAAAGAATTGGCTAGATATGAGAGAATAGCCTTTTCTGATGTGACCCCTCGCCTTCCTTAAAACTTGGCTCTGCTGACTGGCCTGTGGCCCCAGTAGGGGCGCACAATGCTGCAGGTGGCAGTGGAGTATAGAGAAGATCCCCACCTCGTGGCACCTGACCTCTTGTTTTTTTAGTCTTTACTTAGTCTTTCTTATTTTTTTTTGCATTGTCTTTTTATTATGCTGTAAGCCAGGGGTCCCCAACCCCCGGTCCGGGGACCGGCACCAGTCCGCAGCATGCCAGAAACTGGTCCACGCAAACAAGCAAAGCCCCATCCACAGGATGCAGGCAGTACATGAAACCACGCCCCCTGTGGTCCGTGGAAAATCTCTCTTCATGGAACTGGTCCCTGGTACCCAAACGTTTGGAGACCTCTGATGTAAGCTACCCAAAGTTGCTTTTGCAATGGGAGGTGCAGCACATACTGTATATCTAATAATTAATAATTTAATTGAAATACAGGAGGTTTGCAGAACACAAAGAAAAGGATTGTGCAATAAAAAACATTTTGACCAATTTGTCATTAAATCAGCAAAATGGCACCATAGGCCTCCATGAGAATTTTTCTCAGTAGCTCTTTCCATTTGAAAACATTTCTAAAGCAAATTCTATTTTTCTCAGATTGAATAAGACCAAGAAAAAATTCACAGTATGTTTTCTGCCCAGCACTAGTTATAACATTAGTTTTCATGATTTGATTCAGTACTGCAGCTTAAGCTTTTTAGTGCCAGGTGAAAATATTTTTCACAGATGTTTAGATTTTAATTCCTTGACTTTATAGAAGGTTTTAAATGGCCAGAGTTGGAATGGCCATTTTATATTATTTTTCCTGGTTCCAGTGTTAATTAGAAATAAGCTTAGATTGGTGTTTTAATTTTTCCTTTAGATAATCCATTAAGAGAATATTTGTCATTGGCTTAGGGTGAACGTATAAGCAATACATTACATACTATGGCTTTAAGTATGTATTTTTTTTACATGTTGTGGAGCAAAGTTACACAGCACAGTGCAAGGAAACATGCTGAGCCTAATAGTCAGGAATTCTCTCCAGATTTTTGCTGTTTTGTTAAAGTGACTCTTCAGTACACATTTAAGAGAAATGTGTGTAAATCTGCTAGCAATGTGGGAATCACTGCTTGCCCTGTCTGGTATAAGCAAAGTGCCGGATTCAGAAAAAGTTTGAAAGTTCTCATCTTCTTATCTTCTTAAGGGTTGTGGTAGTGCTGTGGTTAGAATGCAGTTTTGCAGGCAAACTCTGCCCACAGCCAGGAGTTCAGTTCTGACCGGCTCAAAGTTGACTCAGCCTTATATTCTTCTAAGGTCGGTAAAATGAGGATCCAGATTGTTGGAGGCAATATGCTGACTCTGTAAACTGCTTAGAGAGTGCTGGTAAAACACTATGGAAGTCTAATCTTTTTTGCTATTATCAGTTACATCTCATGTGGGAATCACATTTCTATATGCCATTCTCACTTACATCTGACCCCATTAATGTTACTGAGATCAATTCCAGAATAAGATACCTTTTTAGATTGCAACTTTTATAACAAGGGTTGGCGACATGATACCACTGGCAAATGCTAGAGGATCTGATGCTTCTCACAAAATTGTGCATCCCACTAACAAATTAATTTAAATACTGCTTGTTAAAATCTCAGGGACCTTGGGCGAAAACTCCTATGGGAACTTCAACATTTCATAAGATCTCACATAATAACGTTGATATTTTACATCTGATCTCCAAGAACTTGTGTCAGAATGCTGAAATAGCAGAAATATTTCAAGATATAAATTTAAACAAGTGAATGCCTGATGCCTGAAGAGGTAGCGGACTTTAGTTTATGCTAAAACTGCCAGACAAACTTCATTTAGAAGCAGAGTAATGTTTGGAAATTGTTCAGGAGCATATGCATAGATCTAAACATCCTTATAAGTGAAACCTGTTGAAATATTAATGTTTGCTGCTGTTAAAAGGTTAGAGTAATTTCTGATTAATATATTATTCATTTTGCAAAACTAAATTCAGACAACTTGAACTTTCCTTGAATGCTAAAGGACCAAATTCTATAGGAGAGGATAATTGAAACCGAGTAGTGTTGTTCCAAACTTTTCCTTAAATTTCCAAAAGTATGTTTCTCTTGCAAAAGGATCTGTTTTTATGAGAGGAGTCTTGCTCTCATAATACTTTAAAACCATACTTTAAAAACATCAATCTATCTTACTGTTGCAAGACGACCAAGAATATTATGTTTTATATATTATTTTTCCTCACAATTACACATCCCTTTGTTGGTCTGCAGTATTCCTAACTGTCGGATATTCTTTATTTATACACCATGCAGGGTAGAAATTATCTTAAAGTATCATTGTTTGAGTTTTAATAGGAGTGTGCAGATTATTGGATGGATGATTGTTTAATGAAAATTATGTAAATCTTCAAAAAAGAGGCAGTTTGATGTTGTGGTTAAGGCACCAAATTAGAAATTAAGAACCCAGGAGTTCTAATCCTGCTTTAGACACAATGCCAGCTGCGTGGCCTTGGGCCAGGCAGTGGCAAATTTTGCCAAGAAAACTGGAGGAACTTATCCAGGCAGTTGCCAGGAGTCAATACAAACTCTCCCACATACAAAAGCTGTATCTATTCTGTCTTTCTGAGAAAGGCATGGAACCCACATTTTAAAAAAAGAAATACCTTTTAACTATTCTTAGATATATCAGTGGAATTGTTCGGTTTAAAGAAATGAGTGGTGGCAGACTGCATCATCCATTTGATCTTGAAGGAACTCTCAGTAAATTCTTTTTTTATTAGATACAAAGGTAGCATCAGCACACTCTCCAAGTCATCACCTCGATAAAGCCTCCTAAAAAAGGTTTTTCCTCATAGTCACCAAGAGTCAAGACCGATTCAAGGGGCACACACATCCAAATCTTCAAAAGGATGCTTTGATGATGGCATGAGCTAAGTAACCCACTAAAGGTGTTTCGTGAAGCAGCATGGCCCCTCTTATTCCTAAGATCAAAGAGGAGCAATGTGGTTGCTTCATTTTGCTCTGGTTCACAACCCCTCTACAGCAACCTCTGGTGCTTGCAGAAGTTGGAAAAGGCTTCTGTGCAGGCAGAGCCCCCTGTGCAGATCCTCTTCTTGCTTTTTTTCTGTGATGAAGCACACACTACAAAGAGGCTGGGAAGCAAAACACCCTCCAGCAGTTACAAAACTTGAAAGAGGCTTTTGAATATGCCTGCACAGAAGCAACTTCTGGGCTTTTGTAGTGACAGAGGTAAAAAAGATGACCTAGAGGCTTTGAGAGGTGGTACAAGTACTTTGTCAATGCATATCTATTAATATTTTTTTTAAACTAACCATGTTGTCTTTTCACCTTGCTGAAAAGAATAATGTTGTCTTCATAGTGCAAAGCTCTTTGTTTAGAAGAGACTTAAGTTTTCTTGCAGAAGCCTAATTCATATCTTGACCTTGAGTTACCATGCAACTAAGAAAAGTGCAAGAATCCTCTGCCTAAATCATGGAATTCTTTAGATTTTCTTCTTCGCTGGCTCTTCATTCATTTTTTGAAGTTCTTAAAATTGTAATTAAAACTTTCTTTTGGCAAGGATTGAAGGAAACTCAACCAGTGCTGTCAAACGTATATATCTAAAGATTTTTAATAGCTGAAAAGCAGGCAAAAAATTATGAAAGTGATTAGAAAGGGAATCATGCAAACTTAGTGTCCTTTTAAAGGCACTGACTGTGATTTGAGCAAGTTGGCTATTTTCTCATCTCTCAAAACTTAAAGAGACCACTTTCTCATCTCTCAAAATCTATCAGAGACCACTTTCTTGAGGTCTCCTGATGAGCAGCACTGTCTGGAGCACTTGTGGGTGATCTCAAGTCCTCTCTTTGTCCAGGGAGGAATTATCAAAGAGCCAATCTACTCTTCAACTTTTCATTATGTCATGGTTGTTGGCTCTGCTTTTTGAAGAGCCATCTTCAGTTTGCCATTTCTTCCTCCAGGAGCTTTACCCCACCCCCAGGTCAATGGGTCCCATCAATTCCCAGCTTATGAATCCAGGTATTAAGGATATCTCTGTCTCACATTCAGTGCCCAAACCTGGGCCATTAACTGGCACTCATCCACATCCACCTTATGATTACCTCAAAATTAGGGTAAAAAAATGGAGAAACACTGCCTTTGTTTGTAATAATCAAAAGGGTGGTGCAAATCATTTGAAATGGATCTCTGCAATGTGCACTAAGACGGCATCCTCCCTTAAAGCATTAAAGCAGCTAGTATAATTGCTTTGAAAGGTGTATCCAGTTGTGTGGGGGGTGCCTGGCCATAGAACAAAGAACACTTTTCCTAGGATTCCCAGTAAGGTAAAGTGGTTGTAGATGCACATAGATAGCCTTCATGGCAGTCACATGAGGCCTTTAAAGGAGAGGGTAATTTAATTTTTTTCAAGTGTGATGCAACTTTTCTGAATGCTTTACATAACCCTAATAAAAAGTTGCTCAAATCATTATATGTATTACCAAATAGTGTTTGGGGGCTGTAAAGGGACTGACTGGCTCTAGCTGACTTTACCAAGAACAAGTGGCTGTGGATTTTTGGCCTGCAGCATCTGGTTTAGGGGATTTTCTATCCTTGAATTCTGGATGAAGTTGCACTCAGTATGCACTTTGGGGCTTCTCCTGGTGTCACAGTTACTGCTCAAAGAGCAGGTAGCAGCTGTAGCCAGGAGTGCTTTTGTACAACTTCATGAGCATTTATTTACTTATTATTTCAGTTTGTATAGCTGCCCGCCAAGCAACTCTGCGTGGCTAACAGAGGATTGAAAACATCAAAGCAACAAGATCAATAAAACACACACTCCTGGGAGCAACTGATTCTATATATTAAAATGGATTTATATAACATACTCCACAGTCCTTGAGAAAGAACCAAGTTATCCAGGTCTTTTAAAAAGCTAGCAGCATCAGGCCACCTGAGTCTTGGGTGAAGATGCTGTTCCAAAGAGGAAGTACAATGGGGAAAAAAATCCCCCTTTTCTAAGTCTTCGATGGGGCAGGGAAGACATCTGAGATCAAACATTTAAGTCTGTATCTGCCATTTCTCAAGGGAAGGCAGACAGTTAGGAGAGACTCTTGTAATATCAACAATAAAGTTTCTGCTTGGGCCTACCCATGAGTGGATCTTGTTGTGTACACATTGCTTACTTTTTCCAGTATTAGAAAGACTGGTTTTTCAGTCCCAGGATTGTGCTAGAAGTGGTTAAGAGGCAAAAGTCTTCATCATGTAATTGATGAAGGTCTTGTTAATTTCAGGCAGTAACATAAGCTGGTGGGGAGAGACTAATCAAGTTATGAAGGTCACAGAGTGGAGCTTTTTAACTTGCAGAAAGCAGGGAAGTGGTGTTGCTGCAGAGAGAAAAGCTGGTCAGGAAAAGATACTGAAAAAAGGGACAAGATTTGCTGGACAGAGGATATGAGAACAAAAGAGAGGATGTATTCTCCTTTTGCCAGACATCTGATAACCCAGAATCAGTAGGGCAAACTTGACAGGTATGACCTGCTTCTGCGTAACTGATAGTTACTGAAAAATACATTTGAGATCAAGCCTACTGAGATAGTTTGGTCTAGTGGTGAAGGCACCAGGCTAGAAACTGGGAGACTGTGAGTTCTAGTCCCATCTTAGGCAAGAAAACCAGCTGGATACTAACTATACTCACTATCTCGGGCCCTAACTCACCTCACAGGGTTGTTGATGTAGGGAAAATAGGAGGAGGAAAGACCATTAGGTGTGCTCTTGAGATCTTTATAAAAAGAATAAAGGCGGGATATAAAACAAATACAGGTAGCCCTTGACTTACAACTACAATTGAGCCCAACATTTCTGTGGCTAAGCGAGACATATGTTAAGAGAATTTTGCTCCATTTTACGACCTTTCTTGCCACAGTTATTAAGTGAATCACTTCAGTTGTTAAGTTAATAGCATGGTTGTTAAGTGAATCTGGCTTCGCATTGATTTGGCTTGTCAGAAGGTCACAAAAGGTGATCGTGTGACTCCAGGACACTGCAACCCTCCTAAATGTGAGTCAGTTGCCAAGCATTTGAATTTTGATCACATGACTCTGTTGATGCTGTAATGGTCATAAGTTTGAAAAATAGTTATAAGTCACTTTTTAAAGCGCCATTGTAATTTTGAACATTCACTAAGTGAACTGTTGTAAGTCGAGGACTACCTGTAAATAGATAATTACATTAAGTTAAATTAAATTAATCTAAATGCTACCTTAATTGCTTAATTCCAAGTTTGGTTTGGGATCTATGGGAAGTTAGAACAAAGTGTTAACATTTATGAATATTACATAAATTGGATTCAAATATTTTTCATTCAGTCCAGACTCTGGGTATAAAAAAAGAATATAGTTGTGGTTGTATAATTCTGCATTTGGTTTCAACATGAAAAACATACTTTATATATTTTTGTCCAAAACAAAAATTAATAGTTATCTTCATGTTATTCATTCCTTAAAGAAATATACTGGATAAACAAATTGGACATGAAAATATGCACATCTTTATATTCTACTCTTTTTTTTCTAGTTATCTGAATGTCACTGGTAATATTTTCTTATGACGGGCAAAATAAATTATGGGACTGAGCGTTTGCAGATACAACATTATTTTGCAAGTGTGATTTTTTTGTATGTGTGTTTTTTTTAAATGGAATGATTATGTTCACTGATCTCAAGGGCTTTTGAACCTTATAAATGTTTTGAGGAAGATTATGAAAATGAAAGGGGGGGAAGTAAAATGGCTATGTGAGTGAAAGAAGTAACTTGAAGGAAATCATGGCACAATTAAACAGCATCATTCTTTTCAACTGTAAGACAAGGGTGCTAGTAAAGGGACATAAATGATGCATCAGTATCACAAGACTTGTCCATTTGCAATATATATTTTTCTTTGCAATGTGTTTCTTTTCTCATCTGTTCATATGACCAAGGCTACTACTCTTTTTTTCTGGGATTTTTTAGACATTGGACAAAATTTACAATTGCAGTCATTTTCTATCCTCACTTCAGAATGAAAGCAAGAATAAAAATGACTGGAAAAATGGGACAGGAAGATTGAAAAGTTACTTAGAATTGTTTGGGAACAGAATCCAGCTCTTCTTCTGTGGGCTGTTTCATTCTTCTTTACTTTTACAGAGGAGGGGGCATATAGAGTTTCCTATGATGCACTATGAATAGGTGGGGTTGAATAACTGCTGGCAAGTGGTAAAATTGGCATGTGAAGCCTACCCCCCCCAACACACATATATTGCACTCTCTGTCCATTCGGCTATGTTGTAGAAAGGGACTGAATGGCAGAAAATTGGGGCAAAACTCAGAGGAGATTCAACAGCCAGTCCAGCTTGCTTCTGAACAAGAGTGCCATTTTATCATGTGTGCCACACAACAAAATAATTTGATCTAGATTTCTGGGATTACAATCATTGTAGCTTTATCCATTTATATGTCAGGTGTGTGCAGAAGCCTGATGTTCTGACTAAAACAACCTGATTATTTTATCTGTATTCTCTTTAAAATAAACAGAAAATATATGTTGTATTACGTATTAAATTGCTCTCAGACTTCATCATTATGGAGCACTGTCTCAGCTATAAAACATTTATATGTTCTCATCAAAATAAAGTCTGCGTATTCTATGAAAACCCAGTGTTTTGGTTCCTTGTCTTTCCAGTTCATTTTCAGTAATGACTAATATTCTCATTGACCATTTCCTCAATAGTGATTTACAGCATCTTATAATATCATCCAGCCATCACTTTTACTGATACATCAGTAATGAAGACAGGTTTACAGTGCCACAGTGACAGCTATGGTAGGTGACACTACAACAGACTATTAATCAGCAGTGAGGAAACGGCTTTACTATTCTTCCCATTTCAGAAAGAGAACAATATATGGATTCATCAGAAATCTCCCCTAGGAAAGCATGAAGTAACAATCAACCAAGTCTCTAATATTTTCATTAGAATAATATTTCATTATTAATGTCCCTTGAATCTTTTATCTTAGCCATTAGTTTGTGGGCGACAAGCAGTAATCTTCTAGAGTTTCACTCTAGGCTAATTTGTTATTTCAATGTAATAGGATCTCCCATTTTGCTAGCACTGAATTCTTTGTGGGGAAAAAAAGCCACAAATTTTCGATTCTTAAATGAACACCCAAAATGCTTGACACTGAGAAAGTAAATGTATGCATCTTGTCATTTTTGAATTGATATGAACCCATTCGGTTGTCACAAACTAAATGTCCACATTTTTATGTAAGGCAAGCAAAAAATGATTGGTGAACATTACAGTAAGATTAGAACGAAACCGTTCAAAGCCCCATTAAGTTTATATTTTGAGGAAAATATAATCACACATCTGAAAATTAAAATTTTTTGGCAATTGAACAAGTTTTCATAGCAAGTTAATTTGCTTTTTATGGCGAGTTAATATCTAATTCAATGTTAAATTTTCTGATGGATGTTTTGTTACAACTGTGTATGATAATACAGAATTATCTTCATAATAGTGCAGCTCGACATTTTAACTGTTGGCATGTACAAGAATAATTTTAAGTGAGAAAATTTCTTTCATCTTGGAAAATAAAGGCAAACTTTACAGAGAAATTCAGTTTGTCTCAAATTGTAAAGATATGAGACAATTTATTTCAATTGCATTTTGTTTCATATTCTAAAACAGATTAATTTGCAGTTCTTGAACTAGTTAAATTAGAATATAACTATTCTACAGAGTTTATATTACTCTGAATTTTTCAGTGCAGTTTTCATACAGTTTATATTAGAATGTGTCTGTTAGGCACAACTGCGTATAAAACAGTGTATACTAAGAAAAGATTATTACAATATTTTATATATAAAATATTCATTTTCTTTATTTTTTAATTTGTGGAATGATACCAATTAAAATAACATTTAATTAATACATATGAAATTGCAATGCACTACATTCTTATTTTCTAACAGAGAGTGTCAAAATATGGGTCAAGATACAAAAGCAACATATGGATACTCACATTAAAAAAATGTGACAGATTGGAAGTTCCATTGGTTCAAGCTTAGTTTTCAAGCTTTTAGAAGTTGTATGAATAAGTAAAATTGATTTTAGCAATTTCCTATAAAAAAGGATTACAGGTCTAAAAGCCATAGTTAATTCCTCCAGAAACTTAACCTCTGTGGAACAAAAGGTTAAGTTCTTAAAAACTGACCAAATTTCTTAAGCTGAATAAACTAAGAAGTGTACAATGAGAGTAGAACTATATACTGTGTTCTGTAAGTGGTTACATCATAAAGGAATTATGACACAGAGTTTTCTTTGATTTCTTTCTCACTGATCCCTAAAATGGAATTTGCTTTTTGCCACAACAAGCATTTAGTGGATCAATGTTTTTAATCACAAGTCAAAGTTCCTTTAACTGGTCATTCATTGCAAGTTTAGTTCCATTGGCAGAGAATTGTTATGCATCCCTTTGCATTTGGTTACCGTATCAATACTTCTTTTATTTCCTCCTTTTGTTCTTCCCACCTTCTAACTCTAACTTACACCATACTGCAAGGGCATGTGGGAAATAGTTGCATAATAAAATTCTTTAAAATTCAGGTACGGTATAATTTCAAGATCATGCCTTGATTGTAAGTTCTGTATGAATAAGGCAACAGATAATTAAACTTGACTTATTAGTCCTTGACCTACAACTGTTGGTTTAGTGACTGTTCAAAGTTACAGTGGCACTGAAAAAAGTGACTTATGACCATTTTTCACATCTATGATCGTTGCAGCATCCTCATGGTTATATAACTTACATTCAGATGCTTGACAACTGGTTCATATTTATGATAGTTGCGGTGTCCCCAGGTCATTTGACCATATCTTGCGATCTTCTGAAGAGCAAAGTCAATGGGGAATCCAGATTTGCTTACTGTAACAACCGTGTTACCAATTTAACATCTGCAATGATTCACTTAACAAATGTGGCAAGAAAAGTCGTAAAATGGGGCAAAACTCAGTTAACAAATTTCTCACTTAGCAACAGAAATTCTGGGCTGAATTGTGGTTGTAAATTGAGGACTACCTATACATAGGATGGAATGGGAAGTAATCTATTTCAGGCCAGCTTTTTGAAAGACTGACAGTAATGAATACTTCCTGCATCATTTGCCATGAAAACCAAACTTAACATGATTGTGGAACAGATTTTATATATAGTATTTTATATCTTGCATAGAAATTGAGTTTGGCTTTGCATCCCACTGAAATTAAATTTAAGTACTAAAACTCATGAATTGTATTGAGTACAAGGTTGATCTTGTTTCCCTTTCCTTTATCTCAAATTGAAGACTGCAAGGGCTCAAATGAAGATAAAGAAACATTCTTAAACTTTAATATTTTTCTCCATTTAAAAAAAGCAACCCAACTACATTTATTAATAATACCAATTCTTTCAGTCTGGAAAATTCTGATACCATATTTTGCTACCATTTTGTTGTAAAGACTTCCAAATAATTTAAGGTCATCAACAAAACCATACACCTTAGTTTCACAACATAGTCAAAACAACATCAACATTTTTTAAAGACCTAAGTCCAATATAAATCATTAGGAAATCTCAGTTTTTATAGATTTTCATGATATTAATTGTTCATGTATTCCTGGTCTCTAATGCTTTTTTTAACTTGTTACCTATGTGTAAGTAAATCTCTGCTTTCACCCTGTTACAGTAAAGTCCTTACTAACCACTCATTCAGCGACTGTTAAAAATTGTGACAGTGCTGAATAAGTGGTATTACGACCTGTTCTTGAAGTTCCAGAACCCCTGCATTCATATGACCACAATTCTGGTGCTTGGCAACCAGCTTGCACTTAATGATGGTTGCACTACAAATGATTACCATTTGTGACCTTCCCTGCCGACTTCCCATGAGAAAAATAAATGGGAAAGCAGGCAGGGAAAGTCAGATATTGCTCTGGTAATTCCCTCTGGCCTTCCTGCATTCACACGGCACCACTCACCCACAGTCTTCCGGTGCTTGCACCCCACCACCCCATCCACCTCCTGACTTCCTGCACTTGTGCCTCATCGTGCCATCTGCTGCAACATTTACCTTCTGGCCTTCAAGAACTTGTGTATGGTGTGTGCCAGCACTTCCCCTGCCTCCCCCATATGTAGTTTATTCCAGCCCTCCCAGGGTGTCCCTTACCGCCACCCTACTTACCTGGGAATCCTTCTGCTTCCCACTTAACAACTTGCATGTCTTATTACAGCAACTGGGACTACTAGGATTGTTGTTCCTAAGTGTTGTGCTTTACCACCGCATTGGTTAGTGATGGTGATCCTGATCCTAATTGCTGTTGTAACCTGAGGACTACCTGTGCTATTTACTCAGTGATTGATGAAGATTATATGAAATACTTTTTGAAAGTGTCAGCATGCAGTGTCTATCAGATAAAATCATTCACATACTGATTTGTTATTAAAGAATTGTAAAAAGTTAGATCAGATTGGGTTTCCTTTTGGAGTTATCATGGTTTCTTTTTCCAGCTACATTTGTTCTTTAGTACATTTAGTACTTTTATCTTCAACATTAATGTTCTGTTCTTTCTTGATATATACCAAGAAGTCATACGTATATATGTACGTACTCATGTATGTGTGTCTCTGGGTGTGGGTGTGAGAGACACAGAGAAAGAGAAAGATTGTGTCTCTCTGTGTGTATGTGTGTGTGTGTAATGTGGTGTGTTCGATCAACCTTCTGGATCAAGTGCTTTTTGTATTTTACAGTTTGTTGATGAAATTCCATTTATTATCCCATAGACCAGGCCAGACAAAACTGTTATATAAAATTACAAGATGGAACTGTTGTATGCAGATAGAACATACATCTTTCACATTCCAGATTGGGGAAAAAGTGCCCCAAAATTCATGGGCTTGAAGGGGAATGAGTAGAAGACAGGATTTAAGCCTTGGAGCTGACATATATTTGGGCTTTGGTTCCTGTGTACGATAGATATTCTGCATTTATGTGACTTTTTTCTTGCCTGCAATAAAGTTAACGTATTTAGCTATACCAAGGCTGAAATGTCTGCTGATAACTATTTGCTAAATATAGGTTTGAGTCAAGATTTAGTGCAGTGTTTAGTGTGAAAACAGACATCTTCTTTATTTTCCTCAATTTTTAAAGTTTTCTTTTTCAGACTTAGTTATATAGGCTGAATCTTATGCAGACAACATTCTACATTAACACTGCTTACCAAGAAAAGTATGTTTATGGGTCCCTGAAGTCACAGGCAGTGGAACTCATCTTGAAGGAGACTCTTATCTTTTACAGATTGCTTACAGTAAATCAAATACTCAATGGCACACCCAAAAGTTTCTTCAGTAGTTCTATCCAAAAGCTTAGAGAACTCAAAATAGTTTCATGTATGTGGTTTTCTCTTGCTTGAACTTTAATAAGCATATCTGTCAATCTAGATGCTTTTTTATGGATCCTTACACCTTCATGTCTTGATCATATCTCAAGCATCTTAAAAGAAATGTTATTTGTGAAAATCCTTGCCATTTATTTTAGAAGGTTCCAAAATCACTTTACATCTTTTACTCCCTTTCCTTATTTTTCCCCACGTCTAAAGGTAGGATTATGTTTTTTACTTTGAGCTACTGAAATTCAAGCTGAAGACTGTTTATCTGTGTTATACCCTTTTATTTTTGATCTATTTCTTGTTGTTTCCAGTAGTGATGTATTCACAGGATATAAATACGCCTTTTCCTTTGTGGGTGGTATCAGCATGCCTGTGTATTTCACATGGTGTATTTTTTGGAGTGCCAGAACTTTGCTTAATGGTGGGTGATGTTGGCAGCTTCATGGAATCTAAGATAATTGGAAAAAAATAAGTACAGCTGTCTTGCTTTTAATATGTAGGAACAACGTGAACATATACGGATTTTCACATGTGATAGCATTGATCACAAGCAAGCATTGCAACTGAGATAGGTTATATATGTAATCCTCGACTTATGACCACAATTGAGCCCAAAATTTCTGTTGCTAAGCGAGACAGTTGTTAGGTGAGTTTTGACCCACTTTACGACCTTTCTTGCCTCAGTTGTTAAGTAACACAATTGTTAATTGAATCTGGCTTCCCCATTAACTTTGATTGTTAAAAGGTCACAAAACATGATCCCATGACACTGCCACCATCAAAAATATGAGTTGCCAGCATCTGAATTTTGATCACATGACCATGTGGATGCTGCAGTGGTCATAAGTAGGCAAAATTGTCATGAGTCATTTTTAGTGCCATTGTAACTTCAATTGGTCACTAAGCAAACCATTGTAAGTTGAGGACTACCTGAATTGACCTTATTAATTACAGAATTGCCTTCAGAATGAAGATTTTTATGTGATGGCTAAAGTAGAGATATGTGAAGGAGAAAATTCTTGCTCATTTTCCTTTACATGGGTCTTGAGCTCTCTTCCCTCCCTCAAAACAGGTCTTGAGCAAAACATGGGACTGCCATATTTCCAAGGAATTAAGTGTTATTTACATTGTTGTACATTAAAAAAAATGTGAATTTGTCCTGTCTCTGTGGCCATAGAAATAACTACAGTACAGAAGCAACCATAGTAGTAAAGCTACTTGTAAAATGGATGGAATTTTCATTAGCCCAGTACAGTTTAATTCCTTACTTTAGATTTTCTCTACTTTTTTAGTTGTAATAGTTGTTGTTATTTTTATTATTTTCTGTCTCATTAGCCTAAGACAGTCAGAGTATGCAAACAGAAAAAGACTACACTGTGCCTCTTCAGGAGGAATTTAAGTTGTGGCCCTAGTTATTCATAATATGTATTCCAGCACATTCTTCTGGTACATTTGCAAACAGTAAAAATCAGTGTCTGTAAAGCTAAATGCTGTTCATTTGGGCAATCCCATTTAATAAAAGTAAAGCTTCACTTTGC
>NW_015386833.1:540775-543393 GCF_001527695.2 Protobothrops mucrosquamatus
TAGTTTAGATGAGGTAGAGCAGAAAAGTGGAAAAATGGTTCTTAATTGTCTGCCTGACCTGTTCTGCTGCTCTAAATCAATCTTTTGAAGGTAACTTTGTATGATTTCCCATATTCAGTCAAAGCCCAATTTTGCTGGAGGGTATAATAACAGAATCTTAAAAGCCTCAAAATCTGATGCCCAAACAGAATCAAGGTGCGGTCATTTCAGCCTCTTTCCTTCCTTTATCTGGACCTAATATTTATTTTGTTTTGTTTTATTCATCTTATAAAAGAACCACCCATTTCCATCACTAAATAGTCATTTAGTTTCTCATTTACTTTTTTTCATGGTTGTCTTGCTTTCCTGTGTCAAAGTTATCTCAGCACTGCCACACAAGTACACACCCACAATGGGGTCATTATTACAGTATTTCTTTTTCCCTTAGTTTTTAATGGATTCTTTTGGAAAGGTTTTGCATTTGATATCATTAATTTCCTTACATGTATAGACATTCTCCAGTCATAGTGCAATCTCACCTTCCTTTTTGCTGAGATTTTTATTTTTGAAGAAACCATATGCTTCCTATTCAATATTCCAGTTATGAATCCCATCCTACCAGGTTTCATTGACACCGACACTGTCACATCTGGCTCCTTGTACTGGAATTTCAGGTTCTCCCTGTTTGTTCAATTGAGTGTTTTTTCAGCGAATGGTCATACATCAGGTAATGTGTAATTGCCAAATATCTGTTACCAACATGTCTTCCTGTTTTGGAATTAAAGATACACAAGATACATATTTATAAACAAAAATGGAGCTAGTCCATGATGTATGGGGAACAATTATATCATCAACAGAAAAGCAGCTAAGCAACAAATCAATAAATGATTTGTTAAAGTAAATGAACAATAAAGAACATGACTGCATTTTAATAAAATGCATCTTTAAAGTATCACACATCGTTTATTGTCAGTTTGTTGGCTTCTTCAAGCAATAGTTTGAGGAAAAGCTTACTTCAGCAAATGGAGAAAGAGGGGAATCAAAGTATGTTTTTCTATAGCTGACAGGAACAGACGAAAGTAAGAAGAGTTGTCCAGAACTGATCTTAAGAAGCATCAGTAGATGTATGTATGTATGTATGTATGTATGTATGTATGTATGTTTCCTCAAAAGAACCTGAAGAACTTGAATGAAACAATCTATTTCACATTCACTGAGGTCGGAAGGGAGCCGTGACTTACCTGATTTCAGAAATTCTAGTAGATGTCACCAACTGTTCATTCACTTTAGGATGATATATAGGTAAATAATTTAGGTTCTGTGATTGTGAACTATTTCAGTATATTATTTTGGTTAATCAAAATGCACTGGGACTTAATGGGAAGTGCCCTTAGTTAGGGTTGGATTAGAAATTCCCTGGATCTTAGTGGCTCGGCAGGCTGTCCTTGATTGCTAGAGCTAGAGTTTGTGGTTAGATGGCGGTTCAGCTGCTTTTAATTATTGTAAAGTTTTTAATTGATCAGTTTAATTTAAAGAAAAACTTTTTACCATTTAGAACAGGTAAAATATGCAAAAAAAACCAACAACCTGGAAATGATAGGAGCTTTCTCCACCAAACAAGCAATGTTTATGCGTTTCTCATTTATCTAAACTGCAAGTTAACTGGGTCAGTTTTGACAAAAGTTTCTATATCATTTCAGGCAGGCTGAAGATTTGGCTGGCAAAGCATCTCTCTAAGTAGAACCAGCCTTTTTCTTCCTTTTTCGATTGCCAGGAACATAAAAGTTGTTTATAAGAATTGTCGTGTGCTGTTAACGGAGACTAAAGAAATGACACACTGGAAAGTGGGGCAGGGAGGGGGTTGAGACAAGGATATAAGTTATTTTTTCCCCTTACTTGCTCAATTTGAAAAACAATATGTGACTAGTCCATAACTTGGGGCAAATGAATCACAGTCCATAAAACGACTGTTATGAAATGTGCATTTTAGAACTAAAATTGTGGAAAAAATAACATACTTTTGAGAAAAGTTTTTATCACACATACACATACACACTTACACCCCAAAAAATATCAGAATTTATGTCCTGCATTTCTACACTGTGTTTCAGTCCAGAAGACAATGCCAGCTGGCTGTTGATCTTGGTTTTATGGAAAATGCTGTCACACAAGGCCAGTATAAAATACTACAGAAATACAACATTGGTTTTACTGTTTTTATTGTTTTGAAATGGATTCCACACTTTCAGATGACATTTCTGCTATAGTTCAAAGGACCAGGTTCCTAATAGGCTAGGTACATTTCTGTATTTCCGATTACAGTAGCCCATTTTTCCATACCTAAAAAGTAATCTTTCTGAAACATATAGGAATAGAGGGAACAATTTAGGCAAAAGAGATTGAAAAACAAAGGCAGCTTTGCCTTACTTGTCAGGCTGGCAAGCAGTCTTGTGCACTCCACCATTTTTAAAAAAAGATAGTAAATTTGCAGGTACCATTGCCCCGAATGACATGGGGCCGAATACCTCCAAGCCTTGCCACCCCATCTCCAGCACTTCTGCTACTCCGCTAATTGTAGAACAGCTGATTGTCACTCCAGGGTTTGTTTGTTTTTTTTCTTTTTAATTGTCCCTTTC
>NW_015386833.1:547213-553536 GCF_001527695.2 Protobothrops mucrosquamatus
GGCAAGCAGTCTTGTGCACTCCACCATTTTTAAAAAAAGATAGTAAATTTGCAGGTACCATTGCCCCGAATGACATGGGGCCGAATACCTCCAAGCCTTGCCACCCCATCTCCAGCACTTCTGCTACTCCGCTAATTGTAGAACAGCTGATTGTCACTCCAGGGTTTGTTTGTTTTTTTTCTTTTTAATTGTCCCTTTCCCTTTTAAGAATTGTACAGGGCTATTTTAGAACATTCTTCAGAAGCAGCCTGTAAGGCATATGGCAAGTAGGATGTTAAAGGGGAAATGGAGTCACTGTATCACCCTTTGGGTTGGGGCATTGGTTTATATGATCCATGCCTTCAAAGTAATCTTACCTTGGAATAGAATTAAGGTGTTTTCTTATAACAGAGAATGTATTACATTTCCTTTTACTTCCATCTAATGCCATATATTTTCATGCATTTTTATGAAATAGCCATTTGCAATAGACACGTCTATTAATTTCGTATGCACCTGCAAAAGTTCATCTTGGTTTTGAAACAGAAATTAAATTCCTTTAAAAGCAGAACAGAAGGAAAATTGTTCATGACTTTTGCCTCATTGAAATGACATTTTAAAACAAAAATTACAAAATTTGAAACTAAAATAATCATAGGTCCCAGCTCATATTTACTTTGTTTACAAACTTGATTCAGTGATTAATAGACCATCAATATTGCATTCTTTTTTTATTCCATCTGTAATCAATAACAATTTTCCTTGAGAATTTAGAGCAACACCTAAATGAAAACAACATGTGACTAAGTTCTAAGTTTATCCACCACTGTCATCCCATGTGGAATCAAAGAATCAAGATCTACAAAACTAAGTAGGATTTACCTATATATACTGTATGTGTTAATATGTGTATGTCAAATTAAATGTTTTCTAGTTACTATATTGGAGCAAATTTGCTGATTAGCAAATTTCAAAACTAGTAGCTTGCACAGAGTGCAATGAAAATCTTAGGACAAGTTTTGCAATTACACATTGAATTGTTAGATCATCCATCCATCCATCCATCCATCCATTCATGCATTCATTTTATATGACCACCCATCTCAACTTGTAAAATATTTTCAACTCCTAAACTGCATTTTTAATGGCAATTTGCTATAACTACTTTGTGTTCAATATTATCTGGGGTGTCTAATGTAATCAATATATTATATTTGGCATTAACTTTCCTTTGTCTTAACCACTAGACCAAGCTGGCTCTCTGCACCCCAGTTTCATCCAGTTATTCTTTTCAATTTTATGTTTGCATCATCAAGCAGCTAGGATTAAGAAATATTCACAGAACAAATGATGATACATATGTGATTACCTAATCACAAAAGTAGGTAATCATAGTATTAACATGACTATTTTAATGCAAGTATCACTGTAGTTTCCTGCAGATGCTGCTGCTCTAGAAACTTACTGAATTTATAGTAGTACATGCAATTTTGCTCCTGCAAATACAACAGGAGATCTATTGATTTTTATCCTACTGTTAAGGTATTACATGGCAGAGTCACTTTTTTCAATAACAAGCAGCACTTCGAGTTGTTTTGAGCCTTCAAGGGATGCAGGGTGCACGGTCAGCAATATAGTGGTGAGCATTGGGGCAAAATATTAATAAATAATAATTCATGCCATTTTTCATACCATGCCAGCCTATGGAAACAGATATCAAGTTTCACTGAAATGTAATAAGGGGATAGAATGGTAGTCTCCCTAGTAATTTTTGTAGGTGAAGATCAAATATTAATCTCTGACTGGAAAATATCAATTTTATTTCTAAGTCATTTTTTTCTCAAGATGACAGACTTAGAAAATAGTTTTCTTTTGTATGGAAAAAATATGTGTAAATAGAAACTAAATCTGACATGTTAATTTGTTTGAAGAATAGGGTACGTAATAGTGATCAATAATCTTGTCACTTAATAATCTTTGCAGGTTATTTCACAAGGTGCTTCACACACTGAAACATCCCTTGGTCAGCATACCCAGTAGATCTTGCCCACAATAAATCCATCAAGTAGTGTGTAGAGGTCTTCTTTATACAGATAGTCTTTGACATATGACCACAATTGAGCCCCAAATTTCTGTTGCTAAGTGAGACAGTTGTTAAGTGAATCACTGCAGTTGTACAGTTCCCTTTATAGTTGTTAAGTGAATCTGGATTCTTCACTGACTTTGCTTGTCAGAAAGTTGCGAAAGGCGATCACATGACACTGAGACACTGCAACCATCATAAATATGAATCAGTTGCCAAGTGTCCAAATTTTGATCACAGAACCACAGGGATGCTGAAATAGTCTTAAGTCACTTTTTCCAGTGCCATTGTAACTTCAAACGGTCACTAAATGAACTGTTGTAAGTCAAGGATTACTTGTATAAATGAAACAAAAATATCATTTCAAAATAGGGAAAGTATATTAGTTTCCTACTATATTACTACAACAAATCATGTCCTAACGGTGATCATTCATCAACTAAATAAAACTAATTGAAATATATGAGCTACCCAAAAACAAGTGGTATGAAGGCTTAAACCAATTCAGTGAAGATGCCATAAAAACAGTATACATGAAAATAAATTGTATTGTATTCTCTGCTTACTGTTTTTTCCCTAACTCCATCCCAATTAGTTTATAGCCATGCTTGTCTCATGATGAAAAGCCATGTTGTCCTATGTAAGTGAATTGATGGTAGTGAACAGATTAGAAGTGTTTAGCCAACCATTAAGAGGAGGAATATAACCAGAGTGAGTTTGGATCAGATGAAGATTCACCTAGTCTAGCATGCTTGGTTCAACCTATAATGTTTCCAGGGATTTCCCCAACAAATCTAAAGGTGTATCCTGTGGCATCAGGGGCTGAAATAGACCATGGCCACTTCCTTTTGCTGATATGGTTAATGTGATGACATTAACGTGTAGGGAAATAAAAGCATTTTGGATCAAGGTTTGGTGGAATGTTCAAAATATTTTTAAGAAAAAGATAAAGTTTACACCGCAGTTATTTTTATTAGGTATTATGGGAGATTTGGATGCTAAAGAAATGAATCTGATGTTAAATCTTATAACAGCTGTAGGACTATTGGTAGCTCAAAATTGGAAGACGGATCGTTTGCCTACTGTAGAAGAATGGTCTCTTAAAGTGTCAAATTTAGCAGAAATGGCTAAGATTTCTGCTTATTTAAAGGATCAAACACAGGAAACATATATTTCGGTTTGGAGAAGATGGATAGATTATATTCAGAATAAATATGGGACTGAAAAGTTCCATTTGGTGTTTGAGTAAATCTTACAGTATTGTTATTGTGAATATTTTATTATATTTTTATTATATTTTATTATATTGATATTATTATTATTTTGAGTAGTAATTTTGTTTAATAATTAAGTTGATTAATTGTTTATTATTGTGTTTAATTTTAAATTATCTAAATTTATTTTAAAAGGGAGTTAAAGTGTGTTATAGATTTGGTTACATAATTAGTTGGAATATGTTATTTAAATTATGATTAATATATTTGTAACCCTGTGAACAGCTCTGGGAAGTGGGGGGGTGGGGGGGTTTTGGGGGGTGGGGAAGGGGGTTTATTTTGTAAATGTTATAAAACTTTTAATAAAAAAAAATTTCCATATGGCAATTATGTGTTATGTAAAAAAGATATTTTTGATTGATTGCCTTATATTTACTGATAACCATTTATTTTCACTAAAATCTCATAGTATGAGGAAACAGATTTAAATCCCTCTCTCTGTATTCTCACCAATCATTCATCATTTTATTTAAAAAATAATAAATTACAGGAGTTTAAGTTACTGGATAATGGACTTCATAATCAGTTACTACAGTAATGTGTCAGCAATATGACAAGCTACTGAATAACGTTCTGGAATGGTGACTTTCAAATGAAGGCAAAATAATTAGTCATCAGAAACAATTCAATTTGTGCATTCCTGTCATTTGCCATGTTTTTAGTTACAGATGAATTTCTTGTTTAGAATCATTTCACTGACTCTGTTCTTAGTAATTTTAGTTGATAAAGAAAAGGTGAATACTGCTGAAGACTCGCAGCGTAATCTTAAAGCACGCTTAGTTCTTGTATATGCAGTTAATCATATTCTATTATTTATGTTTAGAATAAATTTATGTTTAGAATAATCCATTTTACATTGCAGATAATTTGGTTTGTATTTTGCTCACTTACGTGTTCTAGTAGTGTAGGTAGTCCTCAATTTACAACCGTTCATTTAACGACTGTTCAAAGTTACAACAGCATCAAAAAAGTGATTTATGATTGGTCCTCACATTTACAACCATTTCAGCATCCCCATGGTCACATGATCAAAATTTGGGTGGTTGGCAATCAGTATGTATTTATGACATTTGCAGGGGTCATGTGATTTCCCTTTGCAATCTTCCCAGCATGCTTCCAACAGGAAAAATCAATGGGCGAAGCCAGATCTACTTAACGACCATGTGATTCACTTAGTTAGGGTGATTCACTTAACCTAAAAGGTCATGAAATTGGTTGGAACTCATTTAACAACTGCCTCACTTAGCAACAAAAGTTGCAGTCTCAATTGTGGTCATGAGGCAAGGACTACCTGTACAGAGCTCCTTCTTCCACAAACTTTAGTTTATCAATAAAAAGTAGGCTAAAATTCCGTCTATTCAAGGGAGGGCTACCCAATTCATTTCTTTTTAAAAACAAATGTTTGTAATGTTTATAGCCTGCTCAGGGGACTCTGGATGGAGTACAGTAAAATAAAAGATAATCTTTAAAATAAATACGAATAATAAAAATGAATCCTCCTCATCAAAATCATAAACGTCATCATGTTCTTAATCTGGAAAAATACTGCTTTGGTCTTTTTTCAAAATAACTGTAGGATAAGGGCCATCTGAAACCAGGGATACAAAGGAGAAGGCCTGTTACTGGCCCATGACCATCACAAGGAGAGGGACCTGCAAGAGACCCTCTCTAAATGATGGGAAGATTTAATTTAATCTGATAGTGCTGTACAAGGGCTTTAAGGTGAGAGGCAATATTTTGAATTGGACCTGGAAGTCTAATGCAACTAGCGCACTGATTTCACAGGATTTATTTTTACTTTGCTTAATGAGTTCAGTGCTCACTTAATGATTGTGGCTGGAAAAAAGGTCATAAAATCAGATCAGTCATCTGGGTGACCTGCTCTACGACCATCAATGACTTACAATCATAATGGGCAGGCTCCACTACAGTCGTAAGCGGAGGACTACCTGAATAACATAAGCCTTCTCTGGAAATCTGTTTTTCTGCTATGTCTGGCTCATGAATTAGTGCAGGGGTGGAGAACTATGGCCCTTTCATGACCTGTAGATTTCAACTCCCAGAATTCCTGAACCAGCTGGCTCAGGAATTCTGGGAGTTGAAGTCCACAAGTCATAAGGGGGGTCATAGTTCCCCATTCCTGCACTAGTTCATGAGCCATTATGAAAGTGCAGAAGTCATAAGGGGGCCATAGTTCCCCACCTCTGAACTAATGGATAGCCCATTTCAGAAAAGGCCCATTTCTTATTTCTCCTGCTTTGCTGAAGGGCATTACACAGGTTTCCTTCTTCTTTCAGTTGGAGTGGTTAGACTATCTTGGTTTGGTATGTTTGGTGCAGGGCAGTGATGCAGAACCTGTTTACCCTCTTGCTCTCTCTTCTCTCTTCTATTGCCATTCCTTCTATTTAAGTAGGAAATGCATTCTAGCTTCATATAGCTAAAATATACAAAATTAGATAGATAACTTTGCTTTTTCTTGAGAGTAATTTTGCCATGAGAACATAATGGCAGTGTGGAAATATGAAAATGGATATCTGTCATTATAAGCATTGTCAGCATAGGAGCTAAAAGTGTCTGATGTGAGTATTTCTCCGCTTCACAAAGAGAACTGATGTTCCTAGCAGTCTCTTTGCCCACTATTTCTGAGATTTTATATTTGATAGAATATCTGTCTTCAGGGCCTGAGAAGCCTTTGTGTTAAAAATGCACCTGATAATAACATTCCACCAGGAATATAATAATTCATTTTTGCTAGAGGGAGTTGGTAAGAATATTTCCAAAGACAACTAAATAGAAGCTTCTTATTGAGATTTGTTCTTTTTTCTCACTTTCTGTCTTTAACTTACTTCAGCATCTAAATGGACTGATGGATGTGTGTGCCACTCAAGAAAACATATTCCTTTTTTTCTTTTCAACTCACAGAGCAGAGCCATCTCTGCTATCAAATTTTCTTAAATATTTAAGCTCCAGTCCATTGTGCATTAATT
>NW_015386833.1:562689-563963 GCF_001527695.2 Protobothrops mucrosquamatus
AGTGAGATTCCCAAATTTTGCTTAATTCCAAAGCTGTTAATTTTCCAGGAGTGCTGATTTGTTTGAAGAAAGTGACTACTTTTGTTTTGTTACACAGATGACATTTATTTATCTTTATCAAATTTTGAAACCACCTATCTTCTACACATAGAGAATCTGGGCAGTGTACAACATAAAAATAGTATATAAAATTTAAAAATAAGCTAAGAGGATTGAAAGTCAAAATTAAAAGTTAATTAAAAGGTGGGAGGAGGGCTGTTAGGGCACTAAGTAGCCCCATGGCTGCGTGCTCCTTTGGGCTCCCCATGCAAGGGCACAGAGCCAAGTTTTTCCATCTTTCCAAAAGACCAGAAGAGTGGGGGTCCCATTTAACCTCAGGGGGGAGTGTGTTCCATAGGGCAGATACAATAGCAGAAAAGGCTCTCTTGTTTAGACTTGGGAAGGGTGGAAGTGATAATTCAGCCCCTCCAGAACTACTCAAAAATCATTCAGCATGGTGTGTTCTCCATTCCAGCCTTCCTTTTACATTTATTGCTATGTATGGTTATATCCCTCGGGGCAGAAAGATATTGTACTATATCCGATACAAAGTGCTATTTGGACTTCTTAGCCCATTATCTTAGCTGCGTTTAACTGAAACTATAAATAAAGTGGGTATCAAATACGAAAATTCCTTGATGACCATCACTTAGTATACATCACTTAGTATACACTACACATACTCTTCATGACCTGTTTTCCTTCTGGGAGGAGGGTTCGTGGTATCCGTAGCAGAACATCCAGATTCAGCCATAGTTTCATTTCATACAGCATTAACCTTGTGAACTCTCAAGCTTCCTCCTTCCGTTATATATTCAAGATGGACAGTATTTAATATTTATTTGCTACGTATATGTAGGGATGTGGGTCTATACATATGTTGTTCATAGTATGTTTAGATGTGCGTCATGTATATATTTCACTTTGAGAGCGGGCAACTAAATTTCATTTTTGATGTGTGCCGTTGTGCCCACAGTAAAAAAATGACAATAAAGGTTATCTTATCTTATCTTATCTTATCTTATCTTATCTTATCTTATCTTATCTTATCTTATCTTATCTTATCTTATCTTATCTTATCTTATCTTATCTTATCTTACAGGTTTCTCTTGGTAGAAAGACTTGTTTGATGGATTTTAATTTTTTAAACTAAGACAAGTGTTCTAAGCCACAGCTTGAAAAAATACATTGATCCTGGCTTCTTCTGTCTTGCCAGATTCTAAGCACACATAGTT
>NW_015386834.1:0-1715 GCF_001527695.2 Protobothrops mucrosquamatus
TCATTGTGTCTTTGACAACCTCGTCTTCCATTTTATATTTCAATAGGTATTTGTATAAATTGCTAATTAATTTTATTTCTGTTCCATGTATAATTTTATCCAATTCTTGCGGCTCTTTTTGTATTTCATATAATTTTTTGTCCTCTGTATATTTAGACTGAATTTGTGTAAATGTCCACCAATCAATCTCTCTGCCTATTTCTTGTTCCAATTCTTGTTTTGTTTTCAGATTTCCCTGTTCATTTACTAATTCCTTGTATCTAATTATCTTATTTATATCCAGTAGGTTTGGGTGTTTCAGAGCTTCTGTTGGGGATAACCACATTGGAATTCTTATATAATGTTTTTGTTTTATTTTTTTCCCAAGTCTGTAGCAATGCATTCCTAACTATGTGTCTTTGAAAGTATTTGTGTATTTTATATTTTTCGTTCCATAGGAAAGCATGCCACCCTGCTTGCAAGTCATGTCCTTCTATTGTTAAAACTGTAGTATTTTTCAAATCCATCCAATCTTTTAGCCAAGTTAAGCTCGATGCTTGGTAGTATATTTCCCACTCTGGTAACACCAGTCCCCCTTTATCTTTCATATCTTGCAAGAGTTTTAATTTAATCCTTGTTTTTTTCCTTTGCCATATAAATTTGGTGACCAATTTATTTAATTCTTGAAAGAATGTTTTCCCTAATTTTATTGGAATAACTTGGAACAGAAATAATATTTTTGGCAATATATTCATTTTGACCGTAGCGGTCCTCCCTAAAAATAAAATTTGCAGATTTTTCCCAATTTTCTAAATCTTTTTTTATCTGGTGTAATATTTTATCATAATTGTCCTCCTTAATCGAGGAACATTTCGCTGTAAGCCAGATCCCTAAATATTTTATTTTCTTGGTTATACTTATCTTTATCTTCCAGTTCACTTTCCTGTGCCTTTGTAAGATTTTTGGTTATTAATTTGGATTTATTCTTATTAATCTTAAGTCCGGCTACCTCACCAAATTCTTCTATTTTTTTAATCAATTTAAAGCCGGTTTCTAATGGATCTTCCAAAATGAATACCAAATCATCAGCGAAGGCCTGGACCTTATATTCTTCCTTCTTAATTTTTAAACCCTTTAGTTCTTGGTCCTCTCTAATTTTTGTCAGGAGTATTTCTAATGATAAAATAAATAGAAGGGGAGAAAGTGGGCATCCTTGTCTTACTCCTTTGGTTATATCAATTTTTTCTGTCATTTCATCATTTATAATTACCCTAGCTGTTTGTTTAGTATATATTTTCTCAACCATCTTTCCAAATTTTGTCCCAAAATCCATACAGTACAATTGTGTTTTAATAAACTTCCAATTCAGATTATCAAATGCCTTCTGGGCATCAAGAAAAACCAGTGTAGCTTGTCTTTCAGGATGGGCTTCATAAAATTCTAAAGTTTTCATTATTATCCTCATATTATTTTTTATCTGTCGTCCTGGTAGAAATCCATTTTGATCTGGGTGGATGTAGTTATTCAAATTTTTTTAAATCCTTTCTGCTATTATTGTTGTGAATGTCTTATAATCTGTATTTAGTAAAGAAATCGGTCTATAATTTTGAATTTGTTGTAGGTCTGAGTCTTCCTTAGGAATGAGGGTGATGATTGCTTCAGTCCAGGTTGTCGGTATCTTCGCCTCCTCCAGCACCTCATTGTAAATCTCCAACATTATCCATTGTAGTGACTCT
>NW_015386834.1:4378-8956 GCF_001527695.2 Protobothrops mucrosquamatus
ACAATATTGCATCAGCCTTTTTTCTCTCTGTCTCAATTTAATGTATCCACCAAATGTCACCTCTTATTTCTTCTTCTATAAATCCAATATTTCCAAAACGTCCACGTCACTTTACCCAGATATATGTCAGTTAAAGTCCAAATTTCAATGCTCTTTGTTCTTCAAAAATAAGTTCCACTAAGTAGTATTAACTTTCTCCCTTGTCTCACTTCACCTTTTAATCCTTATGTTAATTTTTCAAAGTCCTTCTTAATCACCCTTTGATGCCTCTGGCCATTCTTTCTCCAGTCCTTTCTCTAGTTTCAATCTCTACTTCTTGCAGCTCTTAAATTCCAGTCTTTCATGCTTTATAAACTTTACTATGGGCTTTCTGCTTCTTCACACTGCTCTTGTTCTGCTCTATCGCTCCCTTCTCCGCTCTATTCCAATTCAGTTGCCGCTGTGTCTCTCTCCTTATCGCTTTGCTTTTTCTGCGCCTTCTCTCAGCCAAATGTTCCTCACCTCCTTCAGGGGTTTTCCTCATCTCCCGTACGAAGCTGTCAGTTCTACTTTTCACTTCCCTCTCAGACTGTCGCCATCGCTCCAGGCCGGCCTTAGAGACCGGCTTCTTCTCTGCCAATTTTAAAAGTGCTGCTCCTTTCTGCTCGGGTGTTTGCTTTCCACCCGGCTTCTCTGAAGCTTCCTCTTTAGTTTACCAATCTCTCCGGGATCAGCAAAGCCCTTGCTGGGCTCTTAGCGAAGATTTTTCGGGATTTAGGAACAGAGATCTGTTCCTTCACTCGATCCACGATGACGTCACAGCCGGAAGTCCATAAAAATAAATTACTTAAGGATATGCAACTATATTTTCTCATATTTATCTAATGTTACTTTTGCATCTACTTTTTTCAATCCATTTTCTTTCTTACATTAATTCCCCAAGAATAAGAAATGTAAATTGTAAGCTCCTCATAGCACAGTTCTATATCATTGTTAAAATACACTGGGCAATTATAGACATTTTAATTCATATTCATAAATAGATTGAATTGTAACACTTTCCCCCCTCACCTAAACCTGTTCTCTTGTGTGTATAATTTGAACATAGCCAGGCCATTTTTTTTATCAGCAGTTGTAAAGAAATAGAAACAAAATGTTTAACTTATGTATTAATAACACAATTTCTTTGCAGTTCATTATCTTTTCAGTAACATGACTCCATCAATTAAACACATATCTGTCGAAGGCAGCATATGCACTTGTATTAGACATCTATTATCACCCACTGCTAGTCCTTCCAAAAGGAACTCAATATATGTCAGATTATATATGCAAAAGTTGTCTTCTTCTCTATTAAAGTACAACACATCATTTTCCAAGTAGACAAAAATAATAATATTCCATCTTTACTATACCCACCTGCAGTATATAAACATGGAGGGACTATCCCACAATTCCCCCCCCCCCATGACAGCCTACTATGCTGTCTTCATGATTAATTTGATAAAACAGAACTTAAGTGTTCTAAGTTCATCATGAACTAAGTCTGATGAAAATAACCAACTATTTTGGCAGGGATGAATTAATAGCATGCATTTTGGGTTATAGGAGCATCTCATTCACTTGAACCAATGTGATCATATCTTTAAAATGGTATGTACAAGCCATCAATAATGTAGTTGCTAATATAGGTAAGTCCAGCTTATGAGCTGTTTGTATTTAAGGAGATGCTCACAACAAATTCTAGTTTATTTGGTGAATGCCTGAAAGATGCATTACTTCACCTAAGCCAAAAACAGATGAAAAAAACTAAATGCAATTATGAATTAAACTTGGCTCAAATCTTTAAGATGCAGCATTTAGTAAGAATGTCCCAAGGGTGAAATTACAAACCATCTGCAATAAATTCAGTGTTCTTATTCTGACAGGAACACTTGATAGTAAATCAGATACATCTTTGCTGAAACACTGGTTATTTCAAATGGAGAAGGTGATAGGTATTCCCCAAACAAACCAGGTTTAAATGTTTGAAAGTACATTCATGTTTTGTAAGATATGATTAGCAGCAATAATAAATCTAATTATGCTATGCATATTTATGTTAGCCAAACCTTGGAGCAGTAGTAGAAATCTTTTTTTTTTTAATTGAAAATTTTATAAAAGTTTTACAATATACTTCCCCCCCTCCCCAGAACCCACCCTTCCCCTCCCCCCTCCCNTCCACCATATCTTTATCCAGAATGCCTTTACTCCCCTGCATGTCCACCACATATGAAAATAGGTTGCATCTAAGTTTCCACATCTCCAACACTTAGGTTGTAGATTAGGATACATGCAGGACAATTTTTGAGGATCCAAATGCCACCTATAAAACATTTTATAAAAATTTTCCCTTAAATTTTGAGCTTGAGTAAATTTCACATTCCTAATCCAAATTGTCTCCCATGTTTCCAGTAGGATCGGTTCTTGTATATTTTGAGCCCATTTTATCATACAATCCTTAACCAATTCTGTTTCTGAATCCAATTCAATCAATGCGTTATAAATTCTTTTTATATGAGCTTGAGATTGATCTCTAATCTGTTTCATCAAATTTACATCCTGTAATGTAATACCAACTTTTTGATCCAAACGCCACCTCATTAAAAATTGGTTGTAATAAAACCAAGAATATTCAATGTTTTCTTGTTTCAAATCTACTAAAGATTTAAGTTGCCAATCTCGTCCTACCGGAAAGAGTAGTTCCTTATAAGAAACTTTATCCAAATTAACTCCCCTAGATATCCCCTCTATTATCTGTCCTGGGATTGCCCAAATAGGAATTTTATAATTTAATTTATAATAATATTTCTTCCAGACTCGTAGTAAAGCACTTCTTAAAATATGAACCTTAAAATTTTTGTCTACCTTTTTATCATAAATTAAATATGCCTGCCAACCAAATAACAAATCCCATTCTTCAAGAGAAAGTATATTTCTATTTGTCAAATTTAACCAATCACTAATCCATGTCAAAACCACCGCATCATAATATAATTTTAAGTTGGGGACTTTAAGTCCTCCTCGTTCCCTTATATCTTGCATAATCTTTAACCTAACTCTTGGCTTCTTGCCCGCCCAAATAAACTTATTGATACCCTTTTGCCATTCCTCCAAATTAACATCTTTTTTTAAAATAGGAATCATTTGAAACAAGAAAAGAAATTTAGGAAGAACATTCATTTTTACTGCTGAAATTCTTCCCAACAAAGATAATTGCAATTTTTTCCAATCATTTAAATCCTTTTGCACCTTAACCCATAAAGATTCATAATTATTCGTATACAATTTAGCATTAGAAGCTGTAATATAAACTCCCAAATATTTTACCTTTTTAACCATTTCAAAACCTGTGAGTGTAACTAACATATCTTTATCATTCATAGACATGTTTTTCGGTAATATTTTAGTCTTGTTACAATTAACCTTAAAACCAGAAACTTTCCCATATTGTGCAATAATTTCAACCAAATCAATTACCGAGTCTATCGGCTGAGTTAATGTTAACACTAAGTCATCTGCAAAAGCTCTTAATCTATAATCAATCTTATTAACCTTAATTCCTTTTATTATAGAAGACTCACGAATTTTAATTAACAAAATCTCCATTGTTAACACAAATAACAATGGAGATAATGGACATCCTTGTCTAGTTCCTTTTTCTATTTTAAATGCTTCTGTTACCCCCCCATTAACTATAATCTGTGCTGATTGCTGTTGGTAGATAGCCTTAAGAGTGGACAAAAAATTTTCCCCAAAATTCATTCTGTCTATAACTTGAAACAAAACCCCCCAATTCAATTGATCAAATGCTTTTTCAGCATCTAAAAATATAAAAGCGGCAGGAATTTGGTTATTCTTATCCAAGTATTCAATTAAATTAATGATCTGTCTTGCATTATACTTCATATATCTTCCAGTTATAAATTCAGATAGATCACTATGAATCAATTGTCTCAACACTTGCATTAATCTATTTGCCAATACTTTTGAAAAAATCTTGTAATCTGTATTCAGTAAAGATATAGGTCTATAATTCTTAGGTTGAGTCAAATCCTGACCCTCCTTTGGTATTAAAGATATAAAAGCAGTCCTCCAGGTAGGAGGTACCTCTTTGCCCAACAGAATACTATTAAACAATTCCTTTAATGGTTCTATCATTTCTTCAGATAACATCTTGTAATAAGTTGCTGTAAATCCATCTGTACCTGGTGCCTTACCAACCTTTAATTGCTTAATTGCCCCCTTAATCTCCTCAGATGTAATTAAACAATTCATTTTTTCCCTTTGATTATCTGACAACCTAGGAAAATGTGCCTCCTGTAAATACTTATCTATTTCTTCAAGTTGTATTTTTTCAGAAGCATACAACTTAGAATAAAAATCCAAAAAACTCTTTTTAACCAAATTTTGTTGAGATGTCATTTTACCATTATAATCTATTTTCTCTATAATTCTTAACTTCTGCTTCTTTCGTAGTTGGTAGGCCAACCACCTTCCAGGTTTATTTGCATTACAAAATGTATTATATTTCATATACCTTAAACTAGTTGCTGTCTG
>NW_015386834.1:12020-13555 GCF_001527695.2 Protobothrops mucrosquamatus
AGCTTGACTCCCTCTTCTTTGTGGCAGCCCCTGAGATATTGGAACACTGCTATCATGTCCCCCCTCGTCCTTCTCTTCATTAAACTAGACATACCCAATTCCAGCAACCGTTCCTTATATGTTTTAGCCTCCAGTCCCCTAATCATCTTTGTTGCTCTTCTCTGTACTCTTTCTAGAGTCTCAACATCTTTTTTATATCGTGGTGACCAAAACTGGATGCAGTATTCCAAGTGTGGCCTTACCAAGGCATTGTAAAGTGGTATTAATACTTCACGTGATTTTGATTCTATCCCTCTGTTAATGCAGCCTAGCATTGTGTTGGCTTTTTTGGCAGCTGCAGCACATTGCTGGCTCATATTTAAATGATTATCCACTAGGACTTCGAGATCCTTCTCACAGTTACTACTATTCAGCAAGGTACCCCCTATACTATACCTGTACATTTGGTTTTTCTTGCCTAAATGTAGAACCTTACTTTTTTCACCATTGAATTTCATTTTGTTAGATAGCGCCCAGTGTTCAAGTCTGTCCAGATCCTCCTGTATCCTAAGCCTGTCTTCTGGAGTGTTGGCTATTCCTGCCAGATTGGTGTCGTCTGCAAATTTGATGAGTTCCCCATCTATACCCTCGTCCGGATTGTTGATGAAGATGTTGAAGAGCACTTGGCCCAGAACAGAGCCCTGGGGCACCCCACTACACACTTCCCTCCATGTAGATGCGGTTCCATTGAGGACCACATGCTGAGTACGGTCGGTAAGCCAGCTACGGATCCATCTGGTGGTGATGCTGTCTAACCCGCATTTTTCTATCTTCTCAAGTAGTAGGTTGTAATCTACTTTGTCAAATGCCTTACTGAAGTCCAAGTAAATTATATCCACAGCATTCCTCTGGTACACTAATTTTGTCACTTGGTCAAAGAATGCAATAAGATTTGTCTGGCATGATCTGTTTTTGACAACCCCATGTTGGCTTTTAGTAATGACTTTGTTTGCCTGTAGGTGTTCGCTGATTCGTTGTTTGATTATCTTTTCCAGAATCTTCCCAGGTATTGAGGTCAGGCTGATAGGTCTGTAATTTCCTGGGTCCTTTTTTTCCCTTTTTTGAAGATGGTAACTACATCAGCTCTTTTCCAGTCCTCTGGTAGTTCCCCAGTGCTCCAGGATCTTTGGAAAATATAGTTCAGTGGTTCTGAGATCACATCTGCCAGTTCCTTGAGAACCTTGGGGTGTAATCCATCTGGTCCTGGTGATTTGAACTCATCTAGGCTGGACAGGTGCTCACTTACTATTTTCTTGCCTATCTTAACTTGTATTTCTATTTTGTTTTTTATGGCACGATTTTTGATAGGTTGGTCTGTTTTTTCCCTTTGTGTAAAGACAGATGCGAAAAACGAGTTAAATAGTTCTGCTTTCTCCCTGTTGCTTGTCACCTTCTTGCCACTTTCACCCACTAATGGACCAATCATTTCCTTCACTTTTTTCTTGTTTTTTACATGTTGAAAGAAGCTTTTTTTGTTATTTTTGACTTTGGTTGCA
>NW_015386834.1:15137-18909 GCF_001527695.2 Protobothrops mucrosquamatus
GGACCAATCATTTCCTTCACTTTTTTCTTGTTTTTTACATGTTGAAAGAAGCTTTTTTTGTTATTTTTGACTTTGGTTGCAAGCCTTAGTTCATTTTGAGCCTTAGCTTTCCTCACTTCATCTTTGCAGGCTCGGGCTATTTGCTGATATTCTGACTTAGTTATGTGTCCCTCTTTCCACTTTCTATACTTGTCCTTTTATCTTTCAATTGATCAGAGAGTTCTTTATGCAGCCATGCTGGTTTCTTTCGAGAGCTGTTATTTTTCCTCTTTGTTGGTATTGTGCTAGACTGGGCCTTTATTATCTCACTTTTCAAAATTTCCCAAGCCTCTTGAGTTGTTTTCCCCTGGAGGATTCTCATCCATGGAATCCTTCCCAAACCCTCTCTAAGTTTACTGAAATTAGCTCTCTTAAAGTCCAAGACTCTAGTTTGACTGTGTTCTATTGCTTGTGCTTCCATAATGTTGAATTCCAATATTGCATGATCACTTCCTCCCAAGGTTCCTATGGCTTCAACACCTTCTATCATTTCATCTCTGTTAGTGAGAATTAGGTCCAAAATGGCTGATCCCCTAGTTCCCTTCTCTACTTTTTGGGAGACAAAGTTGTCTGCTAGGTTTGTCAGGTTTTAACGTCATTATCTCCCAAAAAAATAATACAAAATTTTTTCGAACTTCATATAAAGTAGCAAAGGAAAATCAATCATTCCATCATTTTGAAACTAAAATTGATCTGCAGAACAGAACGGAGTTGAAATGGGTCGTATTCTTCATTCTACAAATGCGTGTATTAACATTGTTAATTATATAAGTGAAGAAATGAGGAAAACTGTGGTTAAAGAAATTGTTCAATCCAATAATAAAATTTCATTGATAATTGATGAATCAACCACAATAAGCAAAAAAACCTACCCTCATAGTATATGTTCAATGCTGTATCGAAGGTGTTAGAATGAATTCACTGGTAAATTTGTTTTTGGACTTGGTAGAACTTGAAAAAGTAATGGCAGAAGGAGTATTTGATTCCTTACTCCAATGTCTTCACTCTTATGGGATGACAGAAGATTATTTAAAAAAATATTTGGTTTCTCTGGCATGCAAGGGCGCTGCTGTGATGATAGGATGTAAAAGTAGAGTGAAAAAATTGCTGTCAGAATGTTTTCCTTCTATTATAGTTTGGCATTGTGCTAATCACAGACTAGAATTATCAGATGCTGTCAAGGAAACCTCAGGAATAAATAGATTCAAATCATTTATTGATAAACTTTACGTCATATACCATGCTTCGGCAAAGAATAGTAGAGAGTTGCATTTATGTGCAGAATTACTGGGGGCTGAACTGCTGAAAATTGGAAGAATTTTAAGTACCCGATGGGTATCATCTAGTTTGCGTACTGTTTTGGTGGTGTGGAATAATTTTGAATCCCTTGTGTATCATTTTGAAGAAGCAATGCATGATCCTACAAGAGATAAAATGATAAATGCACTTATGATGGCTTGAAAAGAAAAACCACATCTACAGAATTTTTATTGGACCTAGGATTGATGTGTGACGCTCTCCAAGAATTATCAGAATTAAATTTGGACCTACAGGCCCGCAACATGGACCTGTACAAGGCAAATAAGAAAATAAAAATACTAGTACAAGTTTTTGAAAAAAGAAGACATAACTTTGGGCCCTATTATAAATGTGCTGTTGCTGCTGTACGCGATCTTCGCTTTCATGGAGTTTTACTTCACGAAAAAGATTCAAGAAAGGATCCTCCCAAGTATATTTTATACAAAATTGAAAGAGTCAATTAAAAAAAGATTGCTTGATAGCAAAGACGATGAGTTGGCATATTGGTCTCGCATACTTGATCAAAAACATTGGCCTGAAGATGTTAATACTCAACTGACATTTGGAGAAGTCGAAATTAGAAACTTGTCAATCAGACTGCAACTAAATGAAAGAAAAATGATTCGTGGATTCCATGAATACATTCTCGAAAAGACATATCCAGAAAAACTGTTGCATTTGATACGGACTCTGAATGCCATTCCCATTTCTTCAAGTGAATGTGAACGTGGGTTTTCGCAGATAAATCTAATTGCCACCCCAACAAGAGCTTCATTAAAGACTAAGACAATTTCAGCACTTTTGTTCATCAAACTTGTCGGACCACCTCTAAGCCTTTTTGATCCTTCAAAGTACATTGATCTATGGTTACTCAGAGGATGACATTCGGCCATAGATATTAACAGCAAGGAAAAAAATCGAGAAGATTTGCCAGACGAGAATTGGACAAAACTTTGGAATTTACTATGGACATTTGCCTTAAATACAATAAATTAAATTTATGTTAAGAACCGAATATATAATTTTTAATTATATAAATAAATATATAAATAAAATTATATAAATAAAATATTAACAAGATGTGAGTTCTGGCACCTTTTTTTTTTTTAACAAAAAAAGCACTCTTTTCAGTGGCTGTTATAACTTCGAACGGTAACTAAATGAACTGTTGTAAGTTGAGGAATACCTGTACTTTTTGTGTCTCAGCTGGTTAAAGAAATTTAGAACTGCAAGCCAATTTGGACTGGTTACCATCTAGTTGCTAATCAGATATTCTTTTAAAATATATAGAAAATATATAATTTTAGACAGCTTAGATACATCAGGACATCTCATTTTATGCCTCTATTTTGATGCTTGTGATTCAGGGAACCCTGGAGTTCCTCTGAGCCTGCCAGAGATTCTTCAAAAGAAAGATCAGTTACATCACACAGGTTTCATCCAAAGATTGTTTCAGTACTGCTACAAGCGTTTTCCTCAAAATGCTGCAATATGACAGTGGTGGGTATGTAGAAATTTGAAGCCCAAGAAAGCCTAGGGAAAAAAATCACTTGACATGAATGAACGTGGAACTTTGAAATATATCCCCCGATAGGTTTACAGTATTCAAGGCTTAGCAGCAGAAGCACAGCAGATCTTTAACAATGAGAGATGAAAATACTGAAGGAAACAGGTTTGAAAATAATTGCTTTAAAATAATTTAAAAACCTTTGTGCATTTAAGCAATCTACAATATGAAAAGGTTTTTTTTTCTTTTTACAATTCACCATTTTGCTACATGAAGGATCTAGGCAGCAAAACAAACAAAAATGATATTAAATAATCTAAGTCTTTGTAGCAGACATCCAATTTTTTTCTGTTCATCCTCCTAAACAATAGTTTAGAACATGAGGTCTCAACTGGGTCAGTATTTGACCCTTTTTCTAATAAACTCTTTTTTTTTTTTTCAATATAAATTTTTTATTGTTTTTATCATAAAAAAAAGAAATACATCACAGATATTACACAATGTTATATCCCATCCCCCCACCCCCCGGACTTCCCAAACCAACCTAGGCTAATATTCAAATACAAGTAAACAAATATTAATATCTCTAACTCCAAAGTCTAAACTTAAGCAATCCATCTCCTCCGTATTAATAAAAATTATTCATTTAGTTAGTTCTTCAAATATCCAAAATCTTTACCGTTTCAGCAAGATAGTTTAACACCATCCCTTACTTATACAAAAAAAAGAAAAGAAAAAAAATTCCCACGTAAAGTTAACAAATTAATTCTGTCATTTCATGAAGCTACCCTGTAAAAAGTCATTTGGAACCCTTAATAAGATTTACAACTTCAATTACTTAATTATCCTTCAATCGTTTTCAATTATAACAACATTATTATATTTATAATAATCTTCCTTTTAATAAAAATTATTCATTTAATTAAT
>NW_015386834.1:20061-37301 GCF_001527695.2 Protobothrops mucrosquamatus
GGAACTCAACTCCTACCCCGGGCAGCTCACCTATCCCCTTATGCCCAGGGGAAAGGTATCAAGCCGTTTGACAGCTGATGCTGGCTGTCAAACCGGCTTTTACGCAAAACAGGCGGGAGGCAGCAAACAGCTGCGACCGACGAAATCGCCTGCCACCGGAAGTCCTTTTTCTAATAAACTCTTGTATTTAGATGACTTGTTACATCTTCAGCAAATATTCTAAGGAACGGCTGCTTTTGATCCCTGAAGCATAACATTTAATTGCTTTCAACTGAGCATGAATAACTTACTCATGAAATTATCTTGCTATGGCAATAATCATGTACAATTTGGTGACCTCTAGAAGGAATCACTTCCACCTGCTTACTCCACGCAGAGAGGAGAAGCATTTATAGACGATTAGACAAGTAGGCAACAGAAAATAGTTACAACTTTGCAAATTAACACCATGAGAATCAGCTGTGCTATGAAATTAAGTAGACAGACTTAGGTGATACTTAATGATACTGAAATGTAATTGCATTCATTTTTTTCATTTGATGCTATTTCATATCATAGGAGAATATTTATTAGGCTATATAATTATTAGAGAAAATATCTAAAATTACACATGTATGTATCTCTATTTTCTCAGATTATAACAGAGAAACCAAAAATTTTGGCATAATTTATTCTGTCTCCAAGAGTTCTGGGGCCAGCAGTAAGAGGCTCTTTTCTTGTGTTCTTAGCATGGCTATTTGATGTCTTCATCTAGATTTATGTACAAGAGCTGGTACTTGTTCAGTTATTTATTATACAAGTAAAAGAAAGGCCCTGCTGTGCTGCCCCACTCTCTCACACACACGTAACTGTGGTTTAGTGAGTTTATTAATATTCCCCAGCAATTCCCTTCACCAAAAACTCAGAACTGTCCCAATTAAGTCCAGCGACAAGCAGGCCAAGATTAGCCCACAGAGCAATGGCCTAATAGTCCACAAAGCAATTGAGAGTTGCTTGAATAAAATAACTCTACCAGGCAAAACTTAAATCCACACACAAGAGAGCTCACATGGCAAGAAAAGTTCAGAATCTTCAAGGCACAATTCAAACACGGTGTTAATCCAGAGCAAAGCAAGCATCACGATGATCAAGCAAACACCTAGATACGCAACACACTGATCCCAGCAACACCTCCATCTGTCTGCTGTGATAAATAGTCAGCTTTCCAGTGCAGCCCACCAAGACGGGAGGGGTTTTCTCCTCTCAAGTAGTCTGGCTGACCTCCGCCGCTCCTGCCTTTTCTCTGCCCTGTGTGTTCTCGGATCAGATGCAGAAGGCAGTTTTTCCTCCTCTTTACTGGCAATTTGCCACTGCAAACTTTCCACAGCTGAAGTCTCCTCCAAATCTCTTTCGGATGTTCAGAGCCATCAATCAACCCAGTTCCTAATTTTCCAGGAATGGGTTCAACCTCCTCTGACCTGACATCTGAAGAGATATCTGGGGAGTCCCCCAAGGGAGACATCGCACCTGCTGACATTTGAAATGTTATGTCTGGTATTCCTGATATGTAAAATTAGAATTGTCAGGTTGGAACATACTTATTAAGAAAAGAAAGCAGTAAAATCACATAATAGTTGCCAACCTTGGGAATAAAAAAGATAAGAATTTGTTTTTGAACATGATTTACTTCTCTCTACACATATTGCACTGAAGCAAGTATTCTAACAACTTAGCCTTTGTTTTAATCTTCACTATTATAGAATGGGATAATATCCATTTATAATGATGATATCCTAATTGAATCCTGGGAAAAATATGCTTTAAAAAAAAAAGGGCACGTAGCAATAGTTTTATTGTTACCAAAATTGCCATTATCAATCTCCCAGACCCAAAGTCACCAATTATTTTATATTCTGGTCATTTTAAAAAACAAATGGATGGTGAGCTAAGGATAAGAAGGCTTGGTGGATGATTGGCTAGACATGGTGATTTATGAAGTTATTAAATGGTAAAACCATGAAGCTGTGAATAACATTTATTTACTGAGGATTTAGCTATATATCATCAATTCACTTTAATGAGCAATATTTAATGTTTATAAAACTACTTTATTTCCCAATTTCTTTCAAAATCATAGCATAAATAATAAACTTTTCAAACCAGCAATACTCCCAGATAAGTTCACAGGAAAAGCATGTGTTTTAAATATTAATAGGTGCTAAGCACTGACCCATAAAAAATAACCAATTAAGAAAGTAAAATATTTTGGGATTCATTTTCACTTCTTAAGTCTTTTATTTTGAGGGCTAGGATTCCATAATAAATAAAAATCATTTTTCAAAATCATTGGAAATATGCATAAATACATATACACCATCATACATATATTTAATGTTCTTTGCATAGTTTATTTACACATGCCACTTGAATGTACAGAACATAATGCATATCAATCCTTAAACAAAGAATGTATGAATGCTATTTGTCAAATCATTTAGATTCCTTTACCTAAAAACAGATTCTTATTTTTAATTAATAAGAATATAATAAATAGAAAAAAGCTTTTTCCTTAAAATAATATTATTTATAAACATTATGGTCAATAACCAAGAAATTGCAGTAAAACAGATAATGAAAATGAAACTGTAAAAACAAAAAATACAGAATAAGGCAGACTTATCAGAAAAAAACTAAAACTGAGATGAAATACATTTTCACTGAATTTTACATGTGATCAAATATAATTTGATGTAGACCACATTGAGCTAGTCCAAACAAGGAATAATTAAAGTATAAATAACTGTAAGGCGAAGCCTTCTGATCCCAAACAGCATAGCTGGTGTATGAGATGAAGTTGTGCAAATGCTTTTATTTGCTTTTGAAATAGGAACCATCAGTTCAGTGGGCCTCCACATTAGGAGCCAAGTTGGTATGGGGAGCTTCATCCTATCTCAAACTAAAGATGGAACATTTCTGAAATTAGTTGATTTCTGAATCCACAGCTAATCAACCTTGCTTGGTTTTTGCTTAAACCTGAAAACTGGTATCCTAGATCTATGCAATCAACTGATAGAAATCCTACATTATTTTTAAATCTGTGTATTTTCCCTCTCAGTTTGCCCTTTTTATTGCAATAAATTTCTTTTCTGGAATACACAAATATGAGGTGCAAATTTTCAATAATATCAGGATTTTTTTTAAAAAAAAAATAGTGTAGGGATCTTGTTTCCTCTTAAATCTTTGCTTTGCCCATTTGTTTATGTTGCTTCTGCTTTGACAAGATACAAAGTCTGTAAAAGAAAGAGATTAAAATAAAAAGTAGAATTCCTTTTGAAGGGACATTTGATGAGGGACACTGCTGATTGCTGAGTTAAAATGGTTTTTAAACGCCAGTGTACATAGGCTCCTCCTATTTATGCGTGTCCCATACATGTCATAAGTCCAAAATGAATAATCCATGTATAAATTCAGTGGTGTTCTAGTCTTGGATGCTTCCAGTATGAATTGCATAGACAAGGAGATTAAACTGTGGTTACTCTTTACAATTCCTATCCATCATGACAGAAACATGCACTGTATTGTAGAACCCCAGCTGAAGTGCAACTGACACCAATTCTGTCATCCTTTCAGCACTAGATAAAAGCTTTCTTATTTTTTAATGTGATCATTTTATATGGTTAACCTCTACTGATGCATTATTTGATGAGCCATCTATCAATGCAGAGTTAAGTTGCTCTTTATGTAACCTTTAATTTTGTTATGAAGCTCTGGATAATTTTCTATAGCTCTAAATATCAAAGGTAAATGCATGTTCCAGGGGGAATGCTCTCTGATCAGTGGAATGAAACAGCAAATGACATAATTTACAGTATCTGCTATTAACTACTACTGCTACAGACAATGTATTTTCCCCTGGTGATCACTTTATGAGTCTTTGCTTTTTATCCTGTCAGTACACTCTCTACTAAGATATGTAGGAAGCACATCACAATAGTAATGGGGGACTTTAACTACCCTGACATCAACTGGGAGACAAACTCTGCACCAAGTGGAAGATTCCTGACAAACCTAGCAGACAACTTTGTCTCCCAAAAAGTAGAGAAGGGAACTAGGGGATTAGCCATTTTGGATCTAATTCTCACTAACAGAGATGAAATGATAGAAGGTGTTGAAGCCATAGGAACCTTGGGAGGAAGTGATCATGCAATATTGGAATTCAACATTATGGAAGCACAAGAACTAGAACACAGTCAAACTAGAGTCTTGGACTTCAAGAGAGCTAATTTCAATAAACTTAGAGAGGGTTTGGAAAGGATTCCATGGATGAGAATCCTCCAGGGAAAAACAACTCAAGATGCTTGGAAAATTTTGAAAAGTGAGATAATAAAAGCCCAGTCTAGCACAATACCAACAAAGAGCAAAAATAACAGCTCTCGAAAGAAACCAGCATGGCTGCACAAAGAACTCTCTGATAAATTGAAAGATAAAAAGGACAAGTATAGAAAGTGGAAAGAGGGACACATAACTAAGTCAGAATATCAGCAAATAGCCCGAGCCTGCAAAGATAAAGTGAGGAAAGCTAAGGCACAAAATAAACTAAGGCTTGCGACCAAAGTCAAAAATAACAAAAAAAAGCTTCTTTCAACATGTAAAAAGCAAGAAAAAGGTGAAGGAAATGATTGGTCCATTAGTGGGTGAAAGTGGCAAGAAGGTGACAAGCAACAGGGAGAAAGCAGAACTATTTAACTCATTTTTCGCATCTGTCTTTACACAAAGGGGAAAAAGCAGACCAACCTATCAAAAATAGTGCCATGAAAAACAGAATAGAAACACAAGTTAAGATAGGCAAGAAAATGGTAAGTGAACACCTGTCCAGCCTAGATGAGTTCAAATCACCAGGACCAGATGGATTACATCCCAAGGTTCTCAACGAACTGGCAGGTGTGATCTCTGAACCACTGAACTATATTTTTCAAAGATCCTGGAGCACTGGGGAACTACCAGAGGACTGGAAAAGACCTGATGTAGTTCCCATCTTCAAAAAAGGGAAAAAAATGGATTCAGGAAATTACAGACCTATCAGCCTGACCTCAATACCTGAGAAGATTCTGGAAAAGATAATCAAACAACGAATCAGTGAACACCTAGAGGCAAACAAAGTCATTACTAAAAGCCAACACAGGTTTGTCAAAAACAGATCATGCCAGACAAATCTTATTGCATTATTTGACCAAGTGACAAAATTAGTGGACCAAGCTGGCAGGAATAGCCAACACTCCAGAAGACAGGCTTAGAATACAGGAGGATCTGGACAGACTTGAACACTGGTTGCTATCTAACAAAATGAAATTCAATAGGCAAGAAAAACCAAATGTACAGGTATAGTATAGGGGGTACCTTGCTCAATAGTAGTAACTGTGAGAGGGATCTCGGAGTCCTAGTGGACAATCATTTAAATATGAGCCAGCAGTGTGCTGCAGCTGCCAAAAAAAGCCAACACAGTGCTAGGTTGCATTAACAGAGGGATAGAATCAAGATCACACGAAGTATTAATACCACTCTACAATGCCTTGGTAAGGCCACACTTGGAATACTGCATCCAGTTTTGGTCACCACGATGTAAAAAAGATGTTGAGACTCTAGAAAGAGTACAGAGAAGAGCAACAAAGATGATTAGGGGACTGGAGGTTAAAACATATAAGGAAAGGTTGCTGGAATTGGGTATGTCTAGCTTAATGAAGAGAAGGACGAGGGGGGACATGATAGCAGTGTTCCAATATCTCAGGGGCTGCCACAGAGAAGAGGGAGTCAGGCTGTTTTCCAAAGCGCCTGAGGGCAGGACAAGAAGCAACGGGTGGAAACTAATCAAGGAGAGAAGCAACCTAGAACTAAGGAGAAATTTCCTGACAGTTAGAACAATTAACCAGTGGAATGACCTGCCTCCAAAAGCGGTGAATGCTCCAACACTGGAAGTTTTTAAGAAGAAACTGGACAGCCATTTGTCCGAAATGGTATAGGGTTACCTGCCTGAGCAGGGGGTTGGACTTGATGACCTCCAATGTCCCTTCCAACTTTATTATTATTATTATATCTGTGCCTCCAGTGTGACTTACTGGCAGGCAGGCGGGGAGCGTGGTCCCATCAGGGCTCTTTACCTGGTCTGACACCCAGTGATTTCAGCGTGCCTCCAGTGTGGCTTACTGGTAGGCGAGGGGAGGGAGTGAAAACGAGGCCTGCTGGGGCTCTTTACCCAGCCTATTACCCAATGATTTCAGTCTCTTGGTTAGCAGCAGCTCTCTCCTCTGCAGTATCCCATCTTCGTCACCACTATTGTGTAGTGGGCTTCAGTAGGCAAGGAGCAGACCAGCATAGTTACAACATTATTTATTGACTTATTGACTAGAACTGGAGAACTGCAGGAAATTGCCTCTAATTTATACTCTGAGCTCACAGGGCCTTAACCAATCACAATACTTGAAAAACCCGCCCAAATATGAATGTTCAAAGTTTCCCTCCAAAACAGTTGGAGTTAACAGTCAGGCTCATCTAAAGATTAGTTTCATTTTAGATTCACAAGCAGTTGGAGTTAAGTTAGTTTCACTTTAGTAGGAATTAACACAACTTTATATATATTCAATACAATAACAGAAAGCATATGAGTTAGGTCAAATGACATCAAATCAAACAAATTCTACATTGTTTCTTTAAGACAAATCTAATTATGAAGCAGCAAACTCCCCAATTCTGAATTCAACATTGCAGTGATAATCTCTTCAACTGATTATTTAAGAGGAAAATGATTTTAAAGGGCATGTCAGTGTTGTTAAGGTAACAGCTGAAATAACTCTGTGTATTTATTTCCCAAATAACTGGCAAATCACTATCACAAGAAATATTCAGGCCATTACTTGGACTGAAATGTGTGACATATGCCAAGATATTCCTCCCATTTCTTTATGTATGAATATATATTCAATACATAGCAGTGAGTGTTCTGTTCTGTGCGTTGGTAAGGCATTGAGACGAGGCAGGAGTAATAATAGTTGTTACTTTATTAAAGCTTCAACAGAACCTCAACAGAACAACACACAAGATGGCGTGGATCTCTTTTATATCCTTTTGCAGGGACAGCATCAGCCAATAAATGCAATGTATTTTCCTGCTTTGCGCGTGCGCAATAGGCTGGAGACAGCCTGTTTGGCCCGGGCAGACACAGCTTCCTGCACCTGCTCTGTTAATCACAGGCTCAGGACATAACACCCCTCCCCTCTTAGTTCAAAAAAACACACACCACTATTTTTTTAACTACTCCAAAGTTATTCTTTTGAGTGTGTTCTTATTTCTAGAGAAATACTAGGCCTGCCCGCTTACAGACAGGAATCTTACATAATCTTGTAAGAACCTTGGAGGGCCTCTGGCCCGCTCCGACCATCTCGGAGCTGCTGCAAGTGCCCGGTCTGCAAGCTTGCCTTCCAGGCTCGGCAGACCGGGACTTTGAGGCCCAGTTGATACAGGCGAACCCACATCTTGCTGACTGGCCTGGTCTAGTAGACCCAACCCTTTGTCCATCTGATTTCGGCTGGCTCTTTCCTTGGTGGGATGGAATTCCCCAGGTCCGCAAAAGACCCCTGTTGGGAGCACTGTCCCGTAGGCACAAGGCCTGCAGTAGAACGGGCATGAAAAGCCATGGTTGCGTGCAATGTCCCATGTACCCAGTGCTGGAGTCAGGAGCCGCCTTGTTGGCAAAACCCCTATTTGCAGAGTGCAAACCCCCGCTTTTGCAGAGAGACTGAGATCCACGATCGTGATCGTGGTCCTCCTCCTCCCCGAGATCAGAGTCAGGAGTGGAAGGGTGACTAGGTAGCCTCCATCGCAGCTGGTCAATGTGCCGATGCAGCACGTGACCATCATCCAAGGCCACTTCGTATGACAGTGGCCCCATAACCTTGCAGACCACTGCTGTCACCCAGAGATGTCCAGGTCCATAGTTCCTTGACCAAACCAGATCGCCCACCTGTAGTCTCCTAGGTGCCTGCGGCTGTGACACCCGGGAGGCACCCGGTCTGGGTGCAATTTGTCCAGTTTGGTAATGAGACGGCGACCCCAGCGGAGTTCAGCTGGGCTCTTGCCTGTAGGTGTGCAAGGTGTGGTGCAGTGGCAAAGGAGAAAATCAGCTAACCTGTGGTGCCAACTCCCGTGAGTGAGCCTCTTCAAGGGTTAGGGTTAGGGTTAGGGTTAGGGTTAGGGTGTCTTTGGTTGTGCGCACCATGCGCTCAGCTTGGCCATTGGAAGCCGGATGAAAAGGTGCCAAAGTAGCATGACGCATCATGTTGGCTTGCAGGAAAGCCTGTAACTCCGAAGAGGTGAATTGAGGCCCGTTGTCGGAGACAAGGACATCTGGCAGCCCATGAGAGGCGAAGATCCCTCTCAGCACCTGGATGGTCCTGGTAGTAGTCGTAGTGGACACTGGAATGACCTCTAGTCATTTAGAGTGACTGTCCACAACAATGAGGAAGAATTGCCCCTGAAAGGGGCCAGCGTAGTCGATATGAACCCTCGACCAAGGAGCATGTGTCCTCCCACGTGTGTACAGGAACCTGTGGCATTTCAGGCCTAGACTGTTGGCAAACGTGGCACCCCTGGACCTGGGTCTCAATCTCCTTATCAAGCCCAGGCCACCAGAGATAGCTGCGCGCAAGAGCCTTCATCCAGACTATGCCCAGATGTCCCTCATGCAGAGATTGCAAGACTCTAGTCCTCAATGAGGTTGGGATTATTACCCTGCTACCCCACAGGACACAACTCCTAAAGGTGGATAGCTCATGCTTCCTCTTCCAGAAACTCTGGAAATTAGTGCCAGGACACGTGTCAGGCCATCCTGACAGCACCCAGTTCAATACGCGTGTTAGCATGTGATCAGTGGCTGTTTCTGCAGCCACATCCCCTGCATTGAGGGGAGACTCAGGCAAATCCTGGATAGCCAGGATGTGGTTAGCTGGAGCAGCATCTGATTCTACAAGCTGTAGAGGCAACCTACTAAGGCCATCTGCATGGCCCATTTCTTTGCCTGGTTTGTGAACCAGGGACTAATCATATGCAGAAAGGAAAATTGACCACCTCAGCATTCTAGGAGAAATTATGTGTGGGGTTTGCTTGTTTGTTGTAAACAACCCCAGCAGTGGCTTATGGTCTGTATAGACCGTGAAGTGGCGACCATACAAAAAGTCATGGAACTTTTTTATACCAGCCACTATGGCCAAGTGACAGAAGTTTAGAAGCCCAAGGAAGGCTTGAAGCTCGCTCTTCAACTTGGGACTTGGGGCCTGCTGAATCACTTTGAGCTTAGATTCAGCAGGATGGATGCCTTCTGCATCTATGTGAAACCCCAGGAATTCAGTGGAAGTTACTCCAATTTTGCATTTTTCCTGCTTAAGCTTCAGCCCTGCTTCGCGGAACCGCAGCAAAACAGACCAAAGCCTTTCAGCCAGGTTTTCGAGTGATTCCCCTGCGATGAGGACATCATCGAAGTAAGGGCAAACTCCCTGAATGTTGCAGAGCATACGCTCCATCACGCTTTGAAAAATGCCAGGGGCGACGTTAACCCCAAACTGCAGTCTTCTGACTTTGAAAGCTCCCTGGTACGTTACGATGGTCTGAGCCTCAGCCGTTGCATCATCTACCGGTAGCTGTTGATAGGCCTGAGCCAAATCGAGTTTGGTGAAAACTTGGCCTCCTTTAAGTGAGCCCAAAATGTGGCTTACCAACGGCACCGGATAAGAGTGCTGCTGTAACGCTTTGTTTAGCGTGCATTTATAGTCAGCACAAATGCGGACTTCCCCATTTGTCTTGAGTGGCGTGACTATGGGTGTTTCCCATGGGCTACTATCCACAGGTTCCAAAATACCTTGCTGTAGCAGTTTATCCAGCTCGACATTAATCTTTTGCTTAAGCGCAAAAGGCACCCGACGAGGCTTAATCCTAATCGGTGCAATGGAGGGATCTAACCGCAAAGCAATGGGAGGCCCCTTGTATGACCCAAGCTCTGGGCTGAACACATCAGCAAACTCCTTGCAAACTTCCACAAGGCCTGCCATTTGCAAGCTGTGTAGCCCAGTCACTTGAATCCCAAGTGCCTCGAACCAATCAAGTCCGATTAGACTCGTGCGGTCACCCTCAACCACAATGATGTCCAGAAACCCCTCGAAATGCTTACGCTGCACTCTGAGCATGGCCTCCCCTTTCACACTGACTCGGGAATTCTGGAAGTCAGTTAAGATAAGATCTGACAGCCTGAGTTTAATTCTCTGGCCGCTCCTATAGCAGATCTGCTTGAGGGTTTTCTGGGAAATGATTGACAGAGCTGAACCCGTGTCCAGCTCCATCGTTAAGGGGACCCCCTGCAATTTGACATCAAGATGCAGCTTCTTTTTTAATGGCCGGTGAGCCCCTGTTCTCAAAACGCTTCTGCGGGATGCGCAGAAGCCCACCCTATTCTGGCTGGGGACTCTGATACCTTTCCGAGGCAGCTCTTCCGATGGACAGTCTTTCTTGCAAACCAAACAGACAGCGGCTATGTGGCCCTGCTGGCCACATGCTCGGCAAGTAGCAGAACGAAAACGGCAGTCGGAGCGCTTGTGGCGTCCTCCACATTCAAAACTCCGAAGCAATAGAAACTGCCTTGGCAGACCCCTTGTCAGCTCACTCTTGGGGCCTTCTCTCTGCTGGCTGCTGCATACGGTCGACCTCATTTTCGGAATCCAGTTCGGATACCTCTCGAGCAACCTCTTGATGGATGAAGCCCAAACTTTTAGGGTTCTTGGAAAGCCGCAAGGCCTTAACAGCTCCTCCCACTGCTTCGTCGACCGTGATCTCCCTTAGCGCATCTTGGAAGGAAACGTCTTCCTTCACAAAAATCTTTTGTTGCAGCTCTCGGCTCCTCAAGCCACAAACTAGCCAATCACGCAGCCGTTCTTATAAATCTTTGAATTCACAGGACCTTGCAGCTTGACGTAGAGCAGCAATAAAGTTCGCAGCAGATTCTCCTGGACATTGGTCCCGCTGCTCGAATGCATGATGCCATGCAATCACCGAAAGCTTTGGTTCAAAATGCTCACTTAACATTTTCTTAAGTTCAGTATAAGCAATGGATTCCAACGGTGCTGGGGCGACCAGGTTCTCAGCAATATCAAATGTCTCTTGCCCACAGACACATAGTAACGTTGCGGCTTTGAGCCCATCCTCCCGAACTTGGTTTACCTGAAAGTAGTTTTCTACCTGGGCAACATATGAACTCCAATGTTCAGGGTGTGCTGTATCGAATTCGGACAGACGCCCAATCTTAGCCATCGCTCCTCTTTGGTGGCCTCATCAACGCCTCATGCTGCTCCGGCTTGCGAAGAGGTTCCAGAACAAATCTTGCTGAACTCTCCTCCAGCATTTTCGTACCGGCAGGCAGAGTCGCACAAGTCGGCTTTCCATGGTGAGTCAGCCTACTTTTCTCTGCAGCACGATCCCACCCTCGTCGCCAATGTTCTGTTCTGTGCGTTGGTAAGGCATTGAGACGAGGCAGGAGTAATAACAGTTGTTACTTTATTATTCAACAGAACCTCAACAGAACAACACACAAGATGGCGCGGATCTCTTTTATACCCTTTTGCAGGGACAGCGTCAGCCAATAAATGCAACGTATTTTCCCAGGCTGGAGACAGCCTGTCTGGCCCGGGCAGCCACATGGTCTGCCCGGGTCTCTCTGCAGCTTCCTGCACCTGCTCTGTTAATCACAGGCCCAGGACATAACAGTGGGGATTGCCAATTATTAGCATTTGTGGATGATCTTTGCTTCATTGCAAAGAATCTGGCATAGGTGAAGGAATTTACTAATCAATTGGAGAAAAGGTTTGAATGGAAAAGTCTGGGTGAAATACAAAATAATCTTGGTGTAGAGATACAAAAAACTGAGAAAGGTGGTTATGTTCTCAGTCAAAGAAGGAAAATTGAAAAACTGTTGGAGAGATACAACATGAAAGGATTGTAATTCTGCTCCAACACCTATGAGTATAGATTTTCACAATACTTTGGGCGAGGACAAAAGTGAAGCCTGTGATCAGGAGATATATCAGTCAGCAATAGGAAGCCTGTTATATCTGTCACAGTGGTCCAGACCAGACATAGCAGGTGCAGTAAGCATCTTAAGTCGCTTTACCGCTGCACCAATGCAGTTGCATTGGATGGGTGTGAAGAGAATTCTCAGGTATTTGAAGGCAATTGTGAATTTGGGTCTTCAAATACAGGTCTCTGAAGAATTAAAGTTAAAATGTTATGTTGACAGTGATTATGCCAATGATGTGCAAACCAGAAAGTCCAATTCTCGGTTTGTGGTATTATTTGGAGGGACTTTGATTGGATGGAAGTCCAGAAAACAAACAACTGTAGCTATTTCTACTGCAAGAGGCAGAATTTTTTTTTAAATAAAGTTTTATTAATTTTGTAATTAAACAACAAATATCAATATGATGCATTTACATATACAAGCAATAAAAAAATAATCCAGATCAATACATTTTCCGAGACGCTCTGCAGTCCCCGCCTTGCCTCCACCCTCATTCACTTTCCTGTCCTTCCTCCCTCTATTCCCACAACCTCTCCACCTTCCTCCTTTCCACCTAACTACATCCCCTCTCCCTTCTTATCCGCCTCTTCGAGTGCAGTTTGGGGTGCCAGCCAAGCATCTCCTTTTTTCAATACAATTATTATTCACCTATAACATATAAATACATCAATTTTTATAATTTTAATTCCCTAATCCCCTTCCCCCCTCCCCCCCTGACTTCCCAGAGCTGAGTACAGGATTAAACATATAATAATCCAAATTTAACCCAAACAACCCAAACATAATATAAACAAGTATAAACTTACTTTAACTCTAACATACAATCACCTTAACTATGAACTATATATTTAACTTATGTATAAGAATATTTATAAGTAACCATAATTAATCAAAAGCTATATGGTAATTGTTCATTTCATATTTTCTCTGAATATAATCTATCCATCTTCTCCATACCAGAATAAATTTCTCTTGATATTGATCCTTCAGGTATGCGGATATTTTTGCCATTTCTGCAAAATATGAAACTTTCTGTCTCCAATCGTCCATATTCGGTAATATCTCCTTTTTCCAATTTTGAGCAATCAATGTCCTTGCTGCTGTTATACAGTACAACATCAAATTCACTTCATTTGAGTCCAGATTGTCCATAATGCCCAATAGAAATAATTGCGGTGTAAATTTTATCTTCTTCTTAAAAATCTGTTGAAGATTCCACCAAATCTTAATCCAAAAAGCTTTAACATCCCTACATGTCCACCAAATATGATAATAAGTTGCATCCAAGTTACCACATCTCCAACATTTTGGTTGCAAGTTTGGATACATGCAAGACAATTTTTGAGGGTCCAAATGCCATCTATAAAACATTTTATAAAAATTTTCCCTTAAATTCTGTGCTTGAGTGAACTTGACATTTCTTACCCAAATTGTTTCCCATGTTTCTAACATAATTGGCTTTTGAATATTTTGAGCCCATTTAATCATACAATCTTTAACTAATTCTGTTTCCGAATCAAGTTCTATCAAAACGCTATATATTCTCCTAATATGAGCTCTACTTTGATCTTTGATCTGTCTTATCAAGTTCACATCTTCTAATGCCAAGCCTAACTTTTGATCTATACGCCATCTCTCCACCAACTGACTATATAGGAACCAGGACTGGAGAATATTATCTTGTATCAATTCATCCAATAATTTGATTTGCCAGTCCTGTCCCCTCAAAGTAAGTAGATCCTTATACACAATTCCCTTTAATTTAACTCCCCTTGTAATTCCTTGTATTGCATGTTCCGGAATAGCCCACATTGGGATTTTAAAACTTAACTTATAATGATACTTTTTCCAAACTCTCAGAAGTGCAGTTCTTAAAATATGAGACCTAAAAACATGATCAACTTTCTTATCAAAAAATAAATAAGCATGCCAACCATAAAGTAAATCCCAACCTTCTAGAATCAATATATCACTGTTAGTTAAGTTAATCCAATCACTAATCCACTAATCCACTAATCCAAGTCAGAACCACCGCATCATAATATAATTTTAAGTTTGGGGCTTTAAGTCCCCCCCTTTCCCGTGCATCTTGCAAAATTTTAAATTTAACCCTCGGCTCTTTCCCCTGCCAGATGAACCTATTGACACCTCTTTGCCACTCTTCCAAATTTAAATCCTTTTTTAAAATAGGTATCATCTGAAACAAAAAAAGAAACTTAGGAAGGACATTCATCTTAACCACTGAAATTCTCCCTAATAATGACAGATGTAACTTTTTCCAATCATTTAAATCCTTTTGAACTCTTATCCATAACTTATCATAATTATTCTTATACAATTTAANAGTTAACTGCCGCTTGATCAGCCATTAACATATTGAACTGTTCTTTCAACATTGCAATAGATACCTTTAAATTATTATCCATTGGATTTAAGGAGAAAGCTTTTTCCTTTGCCTTTATTTCTTGTTCTAAGTCCCTGTGCCTTTGTAGTTGCTTTCGCCTATAAGCAGTATTCATTGAAATTAAGGCACCTCTGATAAAAGCTTTGCTTGCATCCCATACCATTGACATAGAAGTGCCTTTATTCATATTCAACATAAAAAAATCCTTTAAGTAATCTTTAAGTTTCTGTACATTAGTTTCATATTTTAATACATTCTCATTTAATCTCCAAGTCCTTTTACTTCCACCATCCATTAAAAATTCCATCCATACAGGACTATGATCTGATAAAGTCCTAGGAAAAATCTTCACTTTCTTAACCCTAGAAATCAAGTCACTAGTAATCAAAATAAAATCAATTCTAGAGTGAGATTGATGTCTATCTGAAAAAAAAGTAAAATCACTTTCTCCAATATTCCAATCTCGCCATATGTCTTTTAACTCCAAATCTTCTTGCAATGCAAAAAAACTTTTAGGCAATTTGGTTTGAGTTGAAACTTTAGAAAGAGTTTTTTTTATCTCTTTTAGGGTCTATTACACCATTCCAATCTCCCATCATAATAATAGATTTATAGTCCAATTGTATTATCTTTTGATGTAAAAGACTGTAGAATTGTTTCTGCTGTTGGTATTGGTTAGGTGCGTATATGCCAACAGCAAGACACTTTTTCCCATTCAATGAAAGTTCAATAAGCACAAATCTTCCTTCTATATCTGATTCTATTAACTTTGGCAGTAACTCTTTTTTAGCATAAAAAGCTATACCAGCTTTTTTCTTTGGTGCAGAGGCAATGAAATGTAGACCCAATTTAAAATTTGCCAAATATTTTTGATCTTTTAACGCAATATGAGTTTCTTGTAGACATATGATATCATTTTTATGTTGTTTCAAATAATGAAATATTTTCTTCCTTTTTTGTGGTGAATTCAGTCCATTAATATTTAAAGTCATTAACTTAACCATCTTTCGGCTTTTGGAGCTTCTGAAGCATTCCTTGCAGGTCTGTCATGACAGATCTTTTAGATCTGGCCCCTCCCACTGGCTCTGAGGTAAAAGAATACGTTTGAGGCACAGATTCCTTTTGTTGTTCTCTTTCCCTTCGTTTATGCGCTGCACGTGACATCCTCTGCTCTTTTGAATCAGTTTTCACCTCCATCAATTGCTGATTCTGGGAATCAACTACAGGCAACGATGGAGCTCCAGGCATTTCTACAACCAATTGTTCCACTTCTTCCATTCCTTTAGTTGGTGACATGGGAGATGAATCTGCTTTCAGAACCGTTAAGTAAAAATCTTTGGCCTTCTGAACTGAATCAAGTTTATAACGATTCCCAGCATAATTAAAAACCAGTCCAACAGGTATCTCCCATCTGAAAGGCACTTGTCTTTTCTTTAACTCCTGAGCCAGAAAAGAAAATTCCTTTCTTTTTTTTAGAATTTTTGAAGGTATCTCTTTCAAAATTATAACATCTTGAGCAGCAATCTGAAATCTCTGTTGATAAAAAGCTTGTATAATATCATTTCGACGTGTTTTTCTGGAGAAGTAAACAACCACATCTCTAGGCAAATTTCTCTGATGTGCCACCCATGAGTTTACTCTATATGCTTTTTCAATTTCTCCATATATAATTTCAGGATCAGAGTCAGAAACCAGGGGTATAGCAGCTGCTACTTCCTCCCTCAATTTCTCTTGTAAATTCTCCTTAAGTCCTCTAATTCTTATGGCATGTTCCATTTCTCTGTACTGTAACATTACAATATCATTTTGAACAATCTCCACACTTTCTTCTATTTTCTCTATTCTCTCCTCCATTCCCTCCATCTTCTCCATCACTTCATCCACATGTCCCTCTAAACGATCCACATGAAAAGCAAAACCTTGAAAAATTTGGGACATGTTTTCACACAATTCATCATTTTTCTTACCAAGAAGTTCTTCTGTTTCAGCTCTCATCTGTTGTACTATCTGTTTAGAAATTTGTGCCAGAGAGTCCTGCAAGTCTTTAAGAGAAATGTAAGGAGGAGGGGAGGGTGGGGGAGTTTTGGCTTTCTGTTGTGTGGGTTGTATAGCTGGTGAGGGAGTAGCTGCTTTAGGTACAGCAGAAGTTCCAGTACGTTTAGAAGCCATTCTTAATTTTAAAAGAGTCTTAATAGTCAGTCCAGAACAGTAGGTATTTAAACAAATTTTTCTTGAGTTTTTTCTTTTTTTCCCCCCAAAGTCTTTACAGTCGTTACAATGTAGCAATCCACAACCGGAAGAGAAGTGAAAGTTTCCCTTTGAAACAAAGAAGCGGCTCGCCCACAGTCATTTTTTCCCCCCAAAGTTAACTTTAAATTGCAACAGTTGAGGAGAAGCCTTGTTCTTTCTGAGTTAAAGTTATATTTTCTTTTGCAAACAAGTCCAAATTCCTGGTCAGCTCTGTCTGATGATTTACTCACAGTTAAAAATTTTCAAAGTTTCAGAGGTGGAGACGACGTCTGGCTTCGCTGCAAGAACGAAGACATCCTGGTCTGCGGAGAAAACTCTGAGCTCCGGAGGAGTTCTCACCTACGTCTCCCTGGAAGCTCCTAGGGAGACTAGGGAACTCTACTCCTACTCAGAGTAAAGCTCACCTTCTCTCCTTCTCCCGGAGAGAAAGCTCAAGCCGCCAAACAGCTGATAGATGCTGTTTCGGCAGCTTTAACGCAGCCCCGGACGGGAGGCTGT
>NW_015386834.1:39383-41715 GCF_001527695.2 Protobothrops mucrosquamatus
ATATATATTAAATAACCTGTATTAAGTTTACTATTATAAAATCCCTTTAAAATCCCTATAAAATCCCCCCCTAGGCCAATCCCGCTTGATGGAAAAGCCATGTCTTGAGGGCCCGGCGGAAGGAGGGGAGATCCGGAATAATCCGGATCTCTGGGGGGAGTTCATTCCACAGGGTGGGAGCTCCCACAGAGAAGGCCCTTATATTTATATATAAAATACATACAATTTATAAAGTATATAAAATATTTTAGTAATTTTCATTAGTTAGAATAATGACTGGAATTATTGATTAATATTAGATATTAAGTATTAGTAGAGTCATTGATTAAAATGGAAGAACAAATATCCACAACACTTATATTTGTAAAATTATTCTTATTACTTATGCAGGGTAAAAAATTATCTCAAAGAGATAACAGCAGCAGCCACCACATTTCATGTGAGTTCTATTGAAAAGCAGATCTGAATTTGTGTATTATATTAACAAAGTCCTGTTTCAATTAAATCATGTATAAGAAATAATTGGTCTACGCTGAAAGGAACACAAATGATGCTGGTACATAAATTTTCCTTTAAGCCATTATCTAATTTATTTTTTTAAAAAAAATCTTGAATTCCACCAAATTAGCACAAGAAATCAAAATATGGCATGATTTATTAAGCAATTTTAAGAAGAGATGGAATTAATATTTTTCATAACCCCTAATTAACTAAAGCAGGGGTCCCCAACCTTTCTGGGTTGGCGGCCTGGTGGGAGACGGAGGGGCAGGCGCCTTATGGCCACACATGTCCACGTGCACACAAACAGGCTGCGAGCATGCGCATGAGGCTCTCAGCAACGCTGGCGCCTGTGTGAGGTTTGTAGCACCACCACCGCCAGGCTCGCGGCAATGCTACTACCTGCACAAGGATTGCACCACTGCCCCTGCATGAGGTTCGCACTGTGGCCTACCTGCCGCTTGCGGCACTGCCATCGCCCACACAAGGTTCATGGCAATGCCTCCACCCGCGCAATACTAGCTGCACTGATGCCGCCTGCGCAACACTTGTAGCAATGGTGGCATGAGGGGGGATGAGCCCAGCTACTCATTCAGCCTGTAGGCCAAGAGGCCACAGCCTGATAGTGGGCCGCGGCCCATAGGTTGGGGACCTCTGAACTAAAGAACTAGATATAATAACAGTTAATATTAAATGAAGGAATGGATTAAGAAAAAGAAAGAAAATTTATGGGGTTTAGTATCTAAGGTGTTGAATAATGAATAGGGAATAAGAAAAAGAATCTAGAAAATCTAGCATAACTACAGTTAATGAGCAATCTTGTGGAGTCCAAATAATTAAGAAAGCTATTGAGAGAAAATAGCTCTGTTCTTAGAAGTGGAAATAGTGACTATTTGTAAATACACATTTTTAAAAAGCTTAAAGATTGCAAGCGTAAATATATTGCAGATGGCACAAGTTTTCATTAAATGTATTTACTGTAAATGGTCTATGCCTCTTTAAACATTTTGTTCTTTAATGACTCTAGATTTTTTTCTACTGGCAAACATTAATGTATGCAAAAGCATTGCTATGATGATGAAGAAAATCTTCAATAGAAAACCTAATTTAAATATCTGTAGTTAATTTCATGAAGATCTATTTGGGACAAAGCTCAGCTATGTACAGTAATACTTATTCTTAAGTAAGTGTGTATTAGATGCAGGGAGTAATTGGTAAATGGTAGTAATTAGAACTGCAGCTTTATTCTCTTAACTTTTTGGTAATAAAATAGCATTTTCAATAAAAATATTGTAAATATAGTTGGTTAAAATCTAAGAATTTGATTGCTGTCAGAATCCAAATATATTCCATCTCTAGTTATCAACTATGAAAAACCGCATTTCTGCCTTCTCTGGATTCTGTCATACGATGAAGGGAAGGGGGTGAACAAAAGGGCTTTATGGCCCTCACCTCCTTCAGCCTACTTCAAAGGGACTAGATGTGGATATCACCAAAAGGACTAACAATAACAATGGGGGTCATTAGCTTTCATGTAATCCTTTCTGAAGTCTCCTCCCTGCAGTGAGGAAAAGAGGGTGAGAATGTAATGCCTGGGATTGTCGCTGGGAGAAGGGGGTGATGGGGTGTGGCTAATGGGGGATCCCTTAAAACCTTGAATGGGAGAGCTTGGACCCAAGTCCTGTCTAGAACACCTGCATCCAGCTTTCTCTTAATAAAGATGCCTGTTGGAAGAAATATTCCAGGAGTTTTGTCTTCTTAAGATGCAAAGTGGGGTGGGTCCTTACATTAGACAGGACTTGCAAAATTAGTCCACCTGGAAGGAAGACCCTTG
>NW_015386834.1:41804-51803 GCF_001527695.2 Protobothrops mucrosquamatus
AATAATAATAATAATAATAATAATAATAATAATAATAATAATACGCAAGAATTCCGGGCCATTGCCAGCAAACTGAACTGGCCAGAAGACATCCTCCTTAGCCATTTCAAAGATGGACTAAATTATGACCTATATGATGCTTGCCTGCCCCGAGGGGACCCACACCAACTTGAGGAATGGTACGTCTTGGCAGAGGAAGCAGAGATCGACATATTGAAGAGGCACCACCGAGGAAAACAATGGAGCCGCTCACCGCCTGAGCTGACATGCGAACCAGTGAAACCATTGGCCACGGCCAAGAAGCAACCAGGGTGTTTCAAGTGCGGGAAAGAAGGGCACCGAGCTGTAGAATGCCGCTCAAGAGCCACCCAACACAACCCAAACAGATCACCGGCCAGTAACTCCGGAAAGTCTCCAGCCAAGCCAAAGGAACCTGCCATGAGAATGATGGAAGCTGTGGAATCCCCCACCTCTGCTCAGCAGGGGGAAAGAACCCCAGCCTACACCGCAGGGCCGGTGGACGCCTCAGACGACAGCTCGGAGGGCGAACCCCTGGTGAGTGGACGCATCACACCCATCCTAAAGACAGTGACTATATTCATCCCCCCCATAGCCGAAGCCGTGAGGGTGAGAGCATTAATAGACTCTGGCTGCACCCGCTGCCTCATTAGCCCGACGCTAGTGGGGAATCTGGGCATTCCATCGAGGAGACTGGAACAACCAATCTCATTTGGCCAGTTAGATGGGTCCATAGCAGGGGGGGTGCCCGCTACCCTAGCCACAAGTCCCTACAACCCTGTAAAAAACCTGGACCAAAATATATAGGGCCTTTTCCAATTAAAAGAATCATAAACCCAGTAACAGTAGAATTAGAATTATCCAAAAATCTCAGGCAAATACACCCAATTTTTCATTGCAGCTTGCTGAAAAGAGAGCATCAGTCATCGTTATGGCCAAAAATCCTCCACCACCACCTCCAATCATGGTGGAGGGCGAACAACACTTCGAGATAAAGGAAATCCTAGATTCTAGGAGATATCATGGAGCGACTCAGTACCTAGTAGCATGCAAACACCTCCCTGCCTCACAAAACGAATGGGTCCATAAACGTCATGTCAGAGCCCCGAAGCTATTAAAGAAGTTTCACACAGAGTATCCTAACAAGCCAGACTAACTTTTATACCTGTTTTGTTTTCTTTTCAGGTGGATCTCTCTTATTTTTAAGGGGGCAGGATGTCAGAATCCAGTTATATTTCATCTCTAGTTATCAACTATGAAAAACCCCATTTCTGCCCTCTCTGGATTCTGTCATACTACGAAAGGGAAGGGGGATAAGCAAAGGGGTTTTATGGCTCTCACTTCCTTCCTTACAACTTCAAAGGGACTGAATGTGGATCGCACCAAAAGGACTGATCATAACAATAGGGCCCATCAGCTTTCATCTACTCCTCTCTGAAGTTTCCCTTCCGCCGGCCATGAGGAAAAGGGGGTGGAAATGTAACGCCTGGGATTGTCGCTGGAAAGATGGTGGGTTGGGGGGGGCTGCTTGGGAACACTTAAAACCTGGAAGTGGAAACCTTTAATATGATGGGAGAATGGAATGAGAACTCTGAGGTTAGCCATAGGGCCATCACCCCCCCAACACCTCTAGTGACACCAGCGGGATCCCAGATCAGCCTTTTGAAACCCTAAAGGTGGCAGCAAATCCCCTGCCATGAGTGCCTCTCATTCCCAGCGAATACTGAGACTTGGCTGAAGTGTTCAGCGAGACAGAATGTGACATCCTACCCCCATCCCCCATAGAACCACTGACTATGCCATTGAGATTCTACCAGGAGCTAAATTGCCAAAGCCAAAGATGTATGAAATGACCCCCCTCAAAGTGAAGGAATTGAGAGAATACATTGATAAAAAATTAATTGAGAGGTTTTATTGAACTCACAAAATCCAAAGTGGCTGTCCCCGTACTTTTTAAGGAAAAAAAGATGGATTGCTGAGGCTCTGCGTGGATTTTAAAGTATTAAACACTGTTAGCATGGAGAATATGTACTCTCTCCCTTTAATGAAAGACATGTTAGCCCACTTGGTGAAAGGACGAATTTTTACCAAGTTAGACTTAACAGAGGTGTATTATCGGGTTAGAGTAAGAAAAGAGAATTAAAACCTTGCGCTTACACTTTGAAAAAACTCACTGACATGGAGCGGAGGTGGGCCGTTTGGGAGAAGGAAGCCTTTGCAATCAGATGGGCCTTATTGACTTGGTGTCATTTCCTAGAGGGGAGCAAGGTGCCTTTTGAAGTATGGACTGATCACAAAAACTTAGAGGCACTGAAAACTCCCCGTAAATTGTCCCCCAAACAAGTACGCTGGGTGCAATATTTTAATCATTTTAACTTTACCTTGAAATATATACCAAGTAGAAGAAATTTTTTAGCTGATGTCCTCTCCAGACTGCCTCAATATAAAAGCCAATGTGAACAGATCATAGATTCATAGCCACGACGTTAAACAAGCTGGTCACTTTGGATATTTAAAGACACTACATTTAATTCAGAGGCAATTTTGGTGGCCAGGCTTAAAGAAAGATGTGGAGAACTATGTAAAAAGTTGTGCAGTCTGTGCTACCATGAAGAGAATCCCAGGAAAGCCCCCTGGACTGTTACAGCTTGTCACAGATCCTTCTCAGCCATGGGAAGAGATCACTATGGACTTTATTGTTGAATTGCCAGAATGTAGAGGAAATATGGTAATATGGACTGTAATTGATCTTTTTTCAAAGCAAGCTCACTTTATAACATGCTCTGACCTCACATCTGCCCAGAAATTAGTCAGATTATTCCTTAAGCATATTTACCGGCTGCATGGTGCACCAAAATGGATAATTTCTGACAGGGGAGTTCAATTTATGGCCAGATGTTGGAGGGATTTTCTCAAACCGATTGGTTCTACACAAGGACTATCATCAGCTTTTCATACTTCTACGAATGGAGCGGCTGAAAAAGTGAATGCAATGGTGGAGCAGTATCTTAGATGCTATTTAGATTAGCAACAGATGAACTGGACTTATCTCCTCCCTTTTGCTGAAGCGGCTTATAATAACACAGTACATAGCAGCACTGGACTTATGCCATTTAAAATAGCCACTGGAAGGGATTTTATTCCGATGCCTGAATATCCCCAGGACCCTCCTCTCTCTCAAACATTAGATCAGTGGGTGTCTGCTTGGAGGGGTGTTTGGGACAATACAAAGAAAGCTTTAACAAAAGCCTCAGAAATTTGCAAAAAACAAGCTGATAAGAAAAGAGCACCTCAGAAATCATTCCATGTGGGGGGAAGGGTTTATCTTTCTACAAAGTATCTAAGACTTAAGTTACCTAGCAAAAAATTGGGACCAAAATACCTAGGACCATTTCCTATAGTCCAGATCATAAACCCAGGCACTGTAGAGTTAAAACTCCCCTGTCTCCTAGGAAAGATCCACCCAGTGTTCCATAGAAGTCTGTTAAGGCCTTTCAGGGAGTCAACTTTGATACCCCCTCCCAAGAAAGCACCTGACCTGCTTGTGGTGGCCGGAGAGACTCATTATGAAATAAAACACATTCTTGATGCTAGATTATACAAAGGTAAATTGCAACATTTGGTGCAATGGAAGAGATATCTGTTATCAGAGGCCACCTGGGTGAAAAGTACTGATGTGAAAGCTGATAGATTGATACACAAATTCCATGAAAATTTTCCATGAAAATCCAAATAAACCGAGAAGGGATTCTTAATTTTTATTCTTGTTTGAATTGCAGGATTTCTCCTTTCTTTAAAGGGAGCCGAATGTCAACACTGCAATGACCTGAACTGAAGCCATTTTTACTTCATTTTCAGTTGCCACATATTTAGACAAAAGGAGGGGGAAAGTGTAGTTTTAAGTTAGCCATAACAATTCTCATGTATGGGAACCAAGGTCATTACTGATAACATTTTGGTGGCCTGGAGAGCTGGGAGGAGTGCTTGCATTTACTAACAATTGGTGAATGTGATTTATGATATCTAATTGGGGTGGGAATTGCAACTTGCAACTTTGTAACCAGAGGGAGGGAAAATTAGTCTTGGGTTCACCTTTGTATGTGCCATTATTTTGTAGCCAAAAAATATGTTCTTTAAGGAAGAATTCCTTGAAGTTCTTTTAATTGGTCTCATCTACCGGAACCATGACACTTGTCTTTAAAGACAATCACATTTCTTCCAGGTAGAATAAGCACATCTTCATGAAAAGAGAGAAAGAGAGACATGTCCTCTCTACCCTTAAAATACTACAAAAACTCTGGACAAATATTAAATCAATAGTAATTCTAATATTTGAATTATAACTATTGAAATTCAGCTGAATGTCAGAGTTTTGAAAAAATATAGAACAGAACTGAAGCAAAATATCCCTAACTTGTGACTCNTCTCTCTCTCTCTCTCTCTCTCTCTCTCTCTCTCTCTCTCTCTCTCTCTCTCTCTCTCTCTCTCTCTCTCTCTCTCTCTCTCTCTCTCTCTCTCCATGTAGTGGGAGAGAGAGAGAGAGAGAGAGAGAAGAAGAAGAAGGAGGGGGAGGAGGAGGAGGAGGCTGCCCAGCCACCTGAATACTTTCCCTGCATGTGACCTGCCTGCTGAGAGGGACTGACCATCATCATCTCATGTGAGCTGCTTGGTGAGAGAAACTGATCACCACTCCACCATGTGTCCCAGCCTAGCAGAGGTGCCTAAGTGAGGGATCACTGTGGACCGGCAGCCATACCAAGAAGGCCAGGAGAACCCGGACTCCAGTGGCCCTTTGGGGGATAGCACTACAAGTGGGGGCTCATCTGGGATTTCCTTCTGGCCTTTCTCCAGAATGGGGTGGTGATCCCATCCAGGGACATGAGCCAAGTGAGCGAAATGGACTCCACCACCATCACTAAGTGGTGTGAGGACAAGAACAGTGAGGTAAAGTTGAGCATAGCAATTGATTGTGGATGCTTGTCCAGAAGTGCGAATTCTCCAGACAAGGAGGACCCTTGTCCCTGACCAATGGGTATACATGGTAGACACAAACGTGGACCAGGACTCCTCTCACTCTTATCTGCTATTGGTGTGGAAGAAAAGGGTTCCAAAGTGCTTTAGGGTTGAGAGCCTTCAATTGACTGAGGACACCAGGGCAAGGGTGATACACCTGACTCCATGGGCCACACCTTCAGCAAAGACATTGGGCCTCCAAGAGGAGACACGTATTTTGATTACCATAGGGCAGCAGAGGCAGGATCTGCCCAGGCCATGGGGAGCCTGACACCCATCCAAACCCTGACTGGCAACTACTGTGCTGGGGCTGGGTACAAGAAACTATGTATCTTTTCAGGGATACAACCAGTGCCACAGGAGGAGGAAGAATGCAAAACCTGGATGGAGCAGGCAGTAGAACGGGCCAGGATGGAGCAACTTTCACAGGGTGCTTTAGTCTCAGACCCAGTCTGGAATCAAATAAAGACTGAAGCCAAAAGGAACACCTGGGTGTATCATGAGCTCATAAGGGGAGTTAGGGAAACAGAAGTGGTGGAGGAGGCCAAAGAGGCTATAGCCGATTTGCCACCAGAATAGCCCTCAGGCATGGGAGTGAGGAAAGCTGGAGGTGATGATGCCCAGCTCACTACTATGCAAGCTCAAATATCCAACTTAACTAAGATGATGGCCTCATGGATGGCAATGGGTGGTTTGCCCTTGAATGGAGGTCTGGCTAGACCAGTCAGTGGGGCAATGGGCTCTTTCACTTCAGCTGATAAGTTGGTAAGGCCAGTGTTCTGTATAATTATGGGGGTGCAGGGCATTACAGGTGCATTTGTACAGAGCTGCAAAAACTATGAAATTTGGCCCAGTTGGGAAACTACAGGGAGCCAGTGAGGGAGCGAATTGGGTGCCCAGCAATACTAGCTAGCTCCAATCAAAAGGGTGGTGAAGGGCAGCCTTGGGCATCACCCTTTGCGAATGAAGTTTTCCCAAAGCCCTCGGTGATAGGAGTGACAGGAGCAATCTCATTAACAAAGGACTCCTAGAGCCCAGAGCCTACCAGAGTCAAAGTGATGAAGGTTTAGCAACAGCCTTCAGGGACTCAAGTATGGGCTGTCAGACCAGATGCTGTGTCTCTCACTGCCAAAATTCCTAAACAGTTGGTTGGCCCTTCTTCAGTGGTGCCAGTACAAGTGGAAGGCATCTACACAAGGGCCCTCTTGGACTCAGGTGCACAAGTGACATTACTCTACTGGGATTTCTATGACAGGAACCTGATGCAAAAGTTGGGCGATTTGAACATTTGGGGCATTGGAACAGAGAAGTTCCCATACGATGGGTATCTACCTATCCAGCTAACATTCAGATCCCCAGTTGTTGGATACACTGAAACCTTCAACACCCTGGCCATTGTCTCGCCCTCCAGAAGTATCCAAGGCTCACTGATTGTGGGGATGAACACCAACTTAGTTAGGCATCTGCTCACCCCAATTGTCCCATTAAGAAATGACTCGGTGATAGGGGACGTTCATCCTGCACTGCAGGCAGTATACCAACACCTGATGCAAGAGCAACAGGCCCCAGCAGAAGGTTTGGGGTGACTGTGGAAATTGGACCAAAAGAAGAGAGTACTAAACCAGGGGAGGTGGCATGTCTACGGATCTCTGTCAGAGTGGACTGGAAGCAGCCTGGGTCCTACTTCCTCCTTGAATCTGACCCCAGAAGACAGAACATCAGAGTGGAGGTAATCCCAGAGGTGGTCTCCACAAAGGCCCTGTGGCAGGCCAGAGGACGGATCTTGGTCAGAGTCCGGAATATTACCAACTTCCCTGTGAAGTTGAAGGACCGGATATTGTTGGGACAAGTGAGCCCAGCCATCCCAATTGTACTGCCTGATACTAGGAAAAACACTGAGGATGAGGTTTCAACAGATCAATTCTACCCAAAGAACACACAGCTTTCCCAAGAGGGACAAGAGAGGGCTAAAGACCAGGTTTTGAGGTGGCAACATCTTTTCTCGAAAGATGAATTTGACGTGATATGCACTAATCCGTCTACAAGAAGATAAGCCTTTCTGAGAGAGGTCTTGGCAGATTCCCTTAAGTAACTTAGATGACCTTAGAGAGCATCTAGTGAAATTGAAGAGGACTGGGATCATCTAAGAATCTCGAAGTTCCTACGCCTCTTCCATAGTGATAGTCCAGAAGAAGAATGGGTCCCTGAGAATGTGTATAGATTACCGTACCCTCAATTGGAGCATCATTCCAGATCAGTACACAATTTCTCGAATCAAAGATGTGTTGCATTTTTTATCAGGAGCAAAATGGTTTAGTGTGCTGGATTGGAGAAGTGGCTATCACCAGATTCCCATGCATCCAGATGATAGAGAGAAAACTGCTTTCATCTGCCCCTTTGGGTTCTATGAATTCAATCGAATGCCTCAAGGATTATCAGGGGCCCTGGTGACCTTTCAGAGACTCATAGAGCAGACTGTGGGAGACATGAACTTGATAGAGGTGCTAGTTTACCTAGATGATATCATTGTCTTTGGCTAGACTCTTGAACAACATGAGGAGCACTTGGAAAAGGTTCTAACCAGGCTCCATGAAAAAGGATTGAAGCTTTCATTAGAGAAATGCCTATTTTACCAACCATCTGTCACATATCTCGATCATGTTGTCTCTGCAGAAGGGATATCAACTGATCCCATGAAGCTTGAGGCTGTCACTTCCTGTCCCAGACCCCAAAATGTGGCTGAACTGCAATTGTGTCTAGGGTTCTGCTCATATTATTGGAGGTTTGTTGAAGGATTTGCAAAGATAGTCCATCCTGTCAATGATCTGTTGAAGAATGAAGAGGTAGAGGATGTGTTTGGTCTTTCAGACCAAGTCCATCAGAATAAGGGACCCAGGAAGTCTTGAGAATCCATTCATGCAGAGTGGACTGAGCAGTGTGAGCAGGCCTTTGGCCAATTGAAGAGGAGACTCACGAATGCTCCTGTCTTGGCCTATACAAACCCTAACCGGCCATATGAACTACATGTTGATGCTAGTCGGGATGGTCTTGGGGGATACTGTATCAAGAACATGATAAACATCTTAAGCCCATCACATACCTCAGCAGGGGCCTCACTTCAGCTGAAAAGAACTATCCCACCCATAAGCTGGAGTTCCTGGTGCTTAAGTGGGCGGTAGTAGATAAGTTAAAGGATCACCTATATGGGGCAGCATTTGAGGTTAAGACAGACAATAACCCTGCTCACAACAGCCAAGCTTGATGCTGTAGAGCATTGGTGGCTAGCTGCCCTCTCCAGGTTCAGGTTCAGCCTGAGGTACTGGCCGGGTGTGGCGAACAGGGATGCAGATGCCCTGTTGAGGAGGCCTCACAGTCCTAAGGAAAAGTTGGAGAATGGATCCGATTGACCCCTGATGGTATTCAAGCCCTGTATCAGGGGATAGAACACTGAGTTTGAGGAGCAATTGGGGCAGAAGCAGTAGGAGTCACTACCACAGGTGTTCCTAAGCTGTACTGCAAACCCATTCAAGTTAGAAGGGAGGGTATGACCAAGAAAGACTTGAAAAGGCAGAATACCACCTTTGTGGCCTGTCTGCAAGGGCCTTGAGAAGTGGTCAGCGAGAGGCCCTGTTAACTGACCTGTCAAGAGGAGCTCGGTTGATGTATAAAGAGTGGGACTGGTTTCAGCTCCAGGGAGGTGTGGTTTATTGGAAGAGCCCTTTGGATGGGCTCGAGGAAAAGTGGCAACTGTTGCTCCCAGAAAACATAGGGAAGCGGTGCTGATTGTGCTACATGATGAGCATGGGCATCTGGGGCCAGAGAAGACCTTCAAGTTAGGGAAGGATCACTTCTACTGGCCTTGTATGAAGATGGAGGTTGGAGACTACTGTTGATCCTGCCTGCGCTGTATCCAAAGAAAGACCCTACCACCCAGGGCCACCCCGATGGGCCACCTGCAAAGTCACGGGTCCATGGATCTAGTTTGTGTCAACTTCCTGTGTCTGGAACCAGATACAAGTGGATAGGGGAATGTATTGGTTGTGACTGATCATTTCACTCGCTATGCACAAGCCTTCCCAACAAAGGATCAGTGTGCCACACAGTAGTCAAGGTACTTGTAGAAAAGTTCTTTGTACACTATGGGCTACGTCAGTGCATATATTCCAATCAAGGCAAAGATTTTGAAAGCAAGCTTTCAAAAGCAAGCAACTGCTGGACATACTGGGCATTTGGAAGTCATGCACCACTCCCTTGTGGGTGCACAAGGAGACCCACAAACTGAGAGGTTTAATCGTACTCTTCTGGACATGTTAAGGGTGCTGACTGCAGAGAAGAAGCAACATTGGACACAACATATTTCTACTGTTGTGCACGCATATAATAGCATGAAAAATGATGCTACGGGGTATTCTCCGTATTGACTGATGTTTGGCAGGGAGGCTCAACTGCCAGTAGATATAGCCTTTGGCATCTCAACGGACGAAACCTCCCTTAATTCACACTGCAACTATGTGGACAAGTTGAGGAGGAATCTGAAGATGGCATATGAGAAGGCTCTAGCCGTTTCAGCGGTCCAAGGACAGAGAAACAGGACAAATTATGATCTGAAGGTGAGATTCAAGATTTGCAACCTGGCAATCGGGTATTATTGAGAAATCTGGGCATTCCTGGGAAACATAAACTGGTGGACTGATAGAGTTCTCGGCCATATATTGTCAGTGATAAGCTACATGGATTTCCAGTGTACCAGATTCAAATGGAAGAGAGTTCAGGGCCTCTGAAAGCACGGCACCGAAATCATCTATTCCCTTGAAATGAGGCAATACGAGCCTCTCAGCCATCTGCTCCAAAAGCAACTGAACCTTGCCCGACAAGGACGAGACGAGTGAAAACCTGCTCCATCTGTGGCAGGAGAACAGGATGACGGCGGCCTCGGCGGCCTCGGCGGCCTCGGCGGCGGCGGTGGTG
>NW_015386834.1:54995-73521 GCF_001527695.2 Protobothrops mucrosquamatus
TGGGGAGAAGGGCGGCATATAAGTCAATGTATTAAATTAAATTAAATTAAATGATGAGGAAGAGGGCTGTATGAACTGGTTGTGGTCATTGGAAAATATTGCAACAGCTCCCCCCGCATCAGGCACTGAGATGGGGCCTGAGCAGCTCAGGCCAGATGCCCCTGAGTTTGTACCTAAAGCTCAGGGACAGGGAGAAGTCCTTAAAAACCCCGAGTGGAAGGCTGACGAGCAGCCTAAGCAGCTGTCAGAACTGGAGAAAATGTTGTCAACTCTAGAGACCCCTGGGTTGGAGGTGCCTCTGGAGGAAGGCACATTCCACATTCCTTGCAACAGCCAGAACCTCCACATTCCTCCACATTCCTTGCAACAGCCAGAACCAGAGATTGGGCCTCCAGCCCCTGAGACTTTTGGGTGCTAGAAGTCATTCTATACAGCTGAACTCAAAGTACAGAGACGAAAACGAGTGATAAATCTCCTTAGAAGACTGACATATGATGCTTTGGGCCACAGCACAGAAGAGGCAGTACTCACTGCTAGATGAAATTCTGATCCATCTCCTGATACCCCAGACTCTTGGTGAGTGCTCCTCACTCTTTGGGGGACCAAAGGATTTTGGGTGGGGGGAGTGTGTAGCGGGGGTGGGATGAGCTGAAGAGGCAGCAGGGAGGTGCCTGGAGGAGAATTCAGCGAGAGGGCAGAGAGGAGTTGGGACTCGTCTGAGGCCCAGGTTTCTGTGGGGTAAGCCTGAGGGAGAGAAGGGAATAGAATGGGAGAGGCTTCTATGGGGCAAGCCTGAAGGAGAGAAGGGGATAGGATACGAGAGGCTTCTGTGGGGGTTAGCACTACATATATATGGATGGGGTTGCACTGCCCAAGACAGACCCAGTGCATAATCTGGGGTTTCTCCTAGACTGAAAACTCCAGGTGGCCTATGCACAACTGCAGTTTGTGCGCCAGTTATGCCCTTTTCTGAACCAACAATCCCTGCTCACAGTCACTCACACCCTAGTCAGCTCCCATCTTGACTACTGCAATGCATTCTATACACACAGAGACACATACACACACACATACTATGTATGTGTGTGTGTATATTCCATGAACCAACCATGTAATGAGTTAGCACATTCATAACTAGCAATATTTGTAAACAATCTTCCAAATGTAATGCTGTTATTAAAATTATGCATATTATAAAATCCTGAGACCTCCGTCCTTTTGTTTACTTTGAATGCTATGATTTTAAGGACAATCAAAATGGTTTAATTACAATGATGCAACAGCTCAAAAACGTATTAAAATGGCCTGATATATAAAAAATAATTTATCTGAAATCTGATTAATGGAACAAAATCAACACTTACTGTGTTAATATATTACTTATAAATCAAGTACTCAATCATATTAACTTATTGTTTTGACACAAATCAAACTTTTTAAAGAAGTTAAACTTTAATTTGAGATACAATTATTTCATTTGATTAATAAGCTTTAAATTAAATTTTCTGATGACCCCATCACTTGGGCAAGCTATGAATTAATTATACTTCATGCAATATTCCAAACTAATTTTTGTTGCCAATGTGACCATGTTTTATAAGAATTTACCTTCACAGTATACACTGTCATCTCGAAGAGCTCGGAAACCATCTCGGCAGCTACAAACTGCCTTTTCTTCAACATTTCTGCAAAAAGAATTTTCTAAACACTTATGTCCTTCAGAGCAAAAGTCGTGGTCTAAAAATAAACAAACAAACAAATTCTAACTGAGTGACAGTGTAGAAACATAGTGATCCACTAAACATGAACCAAAGCAATGAAAATGAATGTTTCTTTATTAGAATTCCCTCTAACAATGAGTCCTGGGCTCCCATCCAAACTTCACCAAGAGGTCAACAATATATTGGCCAAGAATTATAGAAAAGGTACATCAACGGTCATGAATAATTACATAGATAAGAAAAGCTCCCAAACTCTATATCAACAATAATATAATCAGCCAGACCTAGCCTTAGGCTATTGCCTTGATCTTGATGTCAACCTTGATTTACATTTTTTTAAATCAAAGAATAGACATTTCTTTTAAAAGTATTGTTTCTTTCCTCTGGATCACTTAAACTGAATTAGTCTTAATTCATACAAATGTCTTATTTCTATACAATGGTACTTCTTATTGCTAACACAGGAAACATATTTCAACATAAAAAATAAAGTCTTACTAAGAAAATCTACTTTTAAAAGTACATTTAACACATTTTATAAATACAAAACTTCTGTTTTATTTTAATTAATTTCTAGTTTCTTTTCCTTACAATGCTTTTACTGACATTTATTCTTTATTTTCTTTTTTCTCTTCAAAACAAGAATCTATCACTGTTTCCAATTTTATTTTATAATTCATATTATGCTTATGCCTGATATTGTATTTTATATAGTTTTATTTGCATGGCTTCACAGAAATTGTGATTAGTTTAATATATGGCACCCTATAGATGTATTTAGTACTGTCCATTCCAATCTCTCCTTTAAGGCTGAATGAAAAGATACCTTTAAATCTACATAGAAATCTCAAGAATTAGGGCTTTTTCCCCTAACAAATAGTTTCAAATACATTAATCTGCTGTTGATAGTTCTGCTCACTCGGTCTAATCACGTTTTGCTCATGTTCTCACCAATCAGAGCATATGTCATTCAGATATTTAGCATAAGGTTCATTAATAATGCTTAACAAGCTGATTGGAAAGAAATTAGCAGGATCAGATTTATCACTTTTCTTAAAGATTGGGACAATAACAAAACAGTACTAGTGTTTGGGCATCTGTTTAGAGTGATCAGTCTGTCTAAAGAGAGAGACTAATATGGAAATCAACACTACTTGTTAGCTTTTATTAATTGTGTAGAAATCAGATGTCCAATAGCTGCCTTCCCATTTTTAGCTGGTTTTAAGTTTGGGAATTAGAAATTTCTGAACTTGAAACTGAAGATCTATGAAAAAAAGAAGAGAATTCGTAGTTAATTTGGAGGGGCAAATTCATTTAAACCAGCATCATAAAGGACATTTAAATACCCATTCATCTAGGAAGAGGAATTATATGGTGCATCCTGGCTTCCGTCTGTGCTAGAATAGCAGAGGATTTTTTTTTTCTTTTACAGTTTGCATCATTTTTCCATTTCCATTTGTTGTTTTATTAATTTCATTAAGACTTGATATCTTTAAGTTGTAAAGTTCATCCTGAAGAAAGGGACCGCCTTCCAGTGGTGGGATTCAGCCAGTTCACACCACTACGGCAGAACCGGCACCTAATTTTTTGTTGCCCAGGCCCAGAATGGACTTCTGGAAGCAGCATTCACACAGAGAACCAGTTGTTCACATGTTTGAATTCCACCACTGCCACCTTCCCTATAAGCTCTGTTGCATATAACTAAGTGAGCCTAAGATTTTACAGATTTTTTTGTCAAGCCAAGGTTTATGGCCCTAAGATAATTCTCTGAGTAATTAGAGACTTCACGTTTAAAGACCTTGGAATAGTAATAATCAAGTGATGAAATATATTTTGAAATTTGTACTGAGACCCTGGATTAGATAAAGATTGTTTTAGTTGGGAAGACAATAGAAACCAAAGAAAGAAAAGAAAAACTTTTTTGACCATCTTATTTGAAAACTGTTGTGGTTAGTTATATTATCCTCATTCTCCTGTCTATTTCTCACAGAATCAAAAGCTAATCTTGCAATAGGAGGACAATAACCACTATCTGAGTGGAAAAGAGCCTTCAAGTTGGTAACAATTGAGTTACATGTGAGGATTTGTGATTGAAATACTGCATAAAACTAATTTGAGGGAAGAGGACCCTATTTCAGGTAATTCTTGTAGACGTTTGACTTCTCAGGGGAAAAAGCATCACTTCAAACTTATACTTACTACAGATTCTTAACCTAATCATTGATTACACAAGATTCTGAAAGTGCCTTATAAGAGATCAAACAATGTAGATCTAGACCTACAGAACAAGAGGAGGAGAAGCACTTGCCATTGTAACACTGACCATTGTTAACAGATTTTTACCTAACCCTAATTATTTATACATTTTGTCTTTGTCCCTCATACAAGGGCTTTTACTCTAGCATGACCATCATCATTATAACCATCATCATGGTTAATGCATGATCATCACGGTCTAGCAGGAAGATATAGCAACCTTGCCTTCCAGGACTGGATTGGTCCTTATCTGAAGAAGGGCATAAGTGTTCAATCAATATCTCAGACTCCGCTCAGCTACCCATTGTTCTATAGTGCCACTCAGAATTAATATTGCTTCTTGTAAACCATTCCAACTATATAACGTAATGGTATGTTGAGAATTTACAGAATACTTTAAAGAAACTGATAAATCCTCAGATACCTCAAAAATGTTGCTCAGCATGAATTACATGATTCTTGCTATTTTCATAATCAGAACTGTATTTTTTTTAAAAAAATGAAATGGTTATGCAAATGTTTGGCAAATAAAACTTGGTAAAAATATTCCTTATCACATAAGGGATACTTCAAGATTATTCCATCAGATTTCTACCTCTTCAGCAACTTTACAATAATTAAAGAAGTAGAACTGACACATGGAATTGACACCTATGCCAACTGAACAATTATTTTATGCCAACCATACAATAATGGTTCAGTAGTAAATTATATACAGAACAGCATTCATTTTCAAGAAATTTTTGAATCAATTTGTGTTGCATCTATTTCACATATATTGTATACTGGAAAGTATTTTTTTAAAAGTTTGCTGTTAGCATATTACAATAAAACAGTAAATATTGTATTAAAAAGCTTAAAATGCCTACTGTAAGATAAAATTATATGAATATGGCAGGCATTTTTTTAGTTTTTTTCTTTTATCTTACCTTTACAAACTTTGCAACAACTTTTAGATAAGGATATTTGTTGAGACTCAGGACAGTTCAAAGCAGGACAATTCAACTCCATTGTACGTTGCATTTTGTAATTCTATTGAATCAAGATCATTATTTGTGTTGGCTATGAACTATATTTTTGGCATAATTATATCATTCAATAAAAATACAAGTGCATAATTAATAACCAGTTGTATTCACATTAATCATCTATACAGGAACTATTTGGAATCTCTTGTTTATAAATCATTATTGTGCTATTTATTTTTATTGATTCACATGGATTTGTTAGTCAGATGTCATCTAGTTCATCACGCTGTTTGTCATATGTTCAAATGTCATACCTAACATATTTGTGTGATTTTGACAGAAGTAGAAAGTTCTGAAGGCTGATACGAGTTTTAGTATGTCTGCTTATCTTAAGTATATAAGCCATATGCCTAGCTAACTGAAAGAGAATTGGGAGTTCCCTGATTATTTCAGGGTTCTTTTTTAAATTCAACTAATCAAACTGTGAATCTCTATAAAACCAACATTCTAATTTGGCTGCCCAAGGCATCTCCCTCAAACTGAAAATTGGAAGCCCCAGCTATTTATTAGCAAATGTTTATTTCCTTCCCTCTAAATGTCTGTCACAAATAAAGGCACCTTGCTGAGTTGTAGTTAAAGGAATCGTTGTCTCTATATCCAAACTCTGAGTTGATTGTAACTGGTAATTTTAATGCAAGGATGAATTCTGATGATAAGCCATTTTTTCTTTACATTTTAACTTTGATGTTTTAAGCTTGTTCCACAGTATAAAGCCATCAAGAAAAGGAGATAAAGGTTGGTCTAATTGATTATTAAAAATGATCTATAAATCTTAAATGGCTGGTGCCTGGCAGTCCAGAGGGAGGTCTTATCTTCTACTGACAACGGGCACAAACACAATAAATTAGTTCTCCTACTTCATTCACTCAGCATAACAGCATTCATTCACCATTAGCTTACTACTAGTACCAGGTTAATTTCTCAGAGCATATTAGAGACCATTCAGTTTAGGCACCCTCAAATTGAATTGTACAATACACACACAAATGTTCTAACTATTCTAGCTGTTAAGGTCTAATGCCGCATCTGTTCAGAACCCTATTCCTAAAGTTTCCTAATTCTGCTTTGATAAAGAATGTGACAATAGCTAATTTTTCTATGAGTTATGCTACTGAAACTTCTGCCATGTATTGTTGCAGTCTCCTTTTAATAACTGATGCTCTGAGTGAATAACTCTACGGTTGGTTGAGTGCATAACTGAAGTCATTAAAAAGAATTGAGAAAGATAAATTATATTGAAGTAGAGTCTCTGTTAACTCTGCTATCCTCATGCATTAACTTAGTTCTTTAGGATTCTCCTTTTGTCATTAACTAAACATAAAATAGCTGTAAAGATACAACTTTGCAGCACCAAAAATTATGGCTTGAGAAAAGAATAGGACAACAGTTCTAACCCCTCACCAATTCAAGAGTGAGGTTGGACAAATTATGAACCCAGATCTAAAATTGAAAAAAACCCTTTCAATAGAGGGTTAGGAAAAAAAATAGTATATTCTTCAGAATGCTGCTATCAAACTGTCTTTAGGGCCACTGCATGCTTCTAGCTTGCCAACAGTGAGGGAGGGAAAGAGGGGAAGAAGAGTTTTGAGTCCACAGGTATTCCTTATCAATGTGAGAGCAGAAGCCAATTGAACAGTTGTTTTGGCAAACTAAAGTTTCTTCTCATAATAATTACTGGAAGATATATTGGAGAATGTGAGCTGAACTGTCAGAGAGGGGAGGGAAAGTTTCATTCTTTTAATTAACTGCTTCCCACCATTTTCTCAGAGCTAGCTTTATTTCCATCATACCAGTTTGCTAATGCCTAATAAAGAATACATTAGAGAATGCAATGTCTCTGGTGTTTTGCTTTGTTGGGCTTGACACTAAGCTAGCTCTCTAAACAATTCCAATTCCACTAAGGGGTCCTGAGTCCCTACACCCTCTGGTAGCCTCCAGAGAGTTAGTGAAGACTCCTGATGCCTGAAACAGAGAAGCCGGCTGGAGTCAGATTGGGATCGACCAGTGGGACTCCAGCTGGGGCCGAAAGCTGCTTCGTAACCTCATCTTCATAATGTCCTAAGTAGCAAGTTGAACGTAAGGAGCTGACCCCAACCCTGGAATGGACAGGTGGAGCAATGGCATTCAACCAGCTGAGTTGGAGAAATGGTGAGAGGAGTTATGGAAAGCCACTGCAGCCGAATTCTCATTGTACTGCCATCAGCCCAAATGGGGCAGAGAGCTGGAATGGTGGAAGTGAGGAGCTTTAAAGGAGACAGACCCAGGGAGCGCTACTTGCCAAGGTGTGGAAGTCAGTCGGTGGAGCAATTGAGGCAGAGCTTTAGTAGCCTAGAGGTCCATGGAGGAGAGCCGGTCCCCCAAAAGGTCTCAGCTCTGTTCCTGGCACCAGCACCAGCCCCTTTGCCCTGGCACTTAACAGGAGGAGCAGCCGTGGGGCTGGGAGAGCAGTTAGCCCACAGCCAGGGCTACCTCCCAGTCCAGTCCCAGTCCAGGACAAAGAACCTGTAGCCTGCCACCGATGCCTATTCCTCAGCCTGAGGAGGGCAGATTGGTGGCCACTACCGACCCCAGGTTTGTCCATGGATGTACCCGTATGGTGGGGCCTGGATGCCTGGACCCTGGCCAGCACCAAGGCCACCTACACCCCCACCACTGAAGGCAACCTTTTATGGGAACCCTGAGAAGCTGGCATTCTTCATCAATCAAGTCTGGACCCACCTCAACTGACATGGAGAAATTACCCTGATGATGAGGCCCAGGTGGATGTCATGGTGGCCAACCTCGAAGGGGAGGTGGCAGAATGGGTGACAATTCTCCATGATAAAGGCGCCCCCAAATTGGCAGATCTGGGCTCATTTCTTTGCGGTCTCAGAGCCCAATTCAGGGACCCTGTGCAGATCCAACAAGTGGAGGAAAAGGTCTGGAAGGTCAAGCAGGGGAGTAGACCCATGACTGAGTACATTAGAGATTTCAGGAGGATCGTGGGAGGCTAGGTACTGGCCAGAGCAGCTCTTCACCCTATACTTCCGAGAGGGGCTTAGCTGCAACCTGTTCCACATGTGTCTGGCCTGAGGGATCCCAAAATGATTTGGTGACTGGTATCAGCTAGTCATCACCGTGGAATTAGACCTGGTGGTGTTCAAGGACCATGGGGGCTTCAGACCACAGCTTAAGAAAAGCAAGAGAGGTGTGCTTTAGGGAGAATGCCACCAGCAGCAGCATCCCCAGTTCCTGCAGGACTGTCCGACTGCACCTCCATAAAGTGCTTTTGCTGTGGCCAGGAGGGTCACAGGACTGTGATGTGCCTGGCACCAGCCCCTTGGGCGGCTCCCACAGCCTCGATTCCTTGGAATCCAAAGAAGCCACTGAAGAAGGGGAAGGAGAAATCGCAAGCAGAGAGCAAAGGGGATGGAACTCTGACCGAAGAGAGATCACTGATGATCCTTTATGATAGCAAGAGCAAGGGCATGGATGACCCAAAGGTGAGTGGACCTATCAACCACCTTGAAGTTAGGGTAGACATCAAGGCATCCCGCTCAAGGGCGAGGGGGATGGTAAAGACCCTCATAGACTCTAGCTGCTCCCGTTGTCTAATTAGTGAACCTGCAGTGCAGAGGCTAGGATTACACATGAGGAAACCTGTGAAATTCAAACAGGCTGATGGCATGTTGATAGGAGGCAAGGCCACTTCCCATCTAACAGAGCAGATACAGCTAGAGTTGGAAGACCACCAAGAGACTATTCATTTTATGGTCACCACAAAGATGGCAGAGGACATGATTCTGGGCCTGGCTTGGGAGAAAGCCTCAAAGCATATGATTATGAGGAAGCAGGCCCTAAGCCCCCCTAACAAGGGAAAGGAGCAGCCTGAGAAGTGGGGGGGAGAAAATCCCTGAGCACAGAAATCCATCCCGAAGGAGTACTGAGACCTCATGGAGACATTCAGCAAGAAAGAATGCAATGTCCTCCACCCTCAACATCCCACAGACTGTGCCATCAAGATCCTGCCTGGGGCGAAATTCCCTAAGCCAAAGATGTATTCCATGACTCTGAAGGAGATGAAGGAGCTGAGGGACTACATTGATAGGAACCTAGCGAGAGGGTTTATTCAGGCGGCGAAATCTCAAATAGCAGTACCAGCACTCTTTAAGTAAAAGAAAGATGGGTCGCTGAGATTATGTGTGGATTTCCATGGGATCAATGGGGTGTGTGTGGAGAATATGTACCCCCTCCCTCTCATGAAGACATGCTAGGACATTTAGCCAAAGGGAAAGTCTTCACGAAATTAGACATCAGCGAGGCATACTACCAAGTGAGTATTAAGGAAGATGATGAGTGGAAGACAGCCTTCAACTGCCTCCTTGGTAGCTATCAATTCAAAGTGATGCCATTTGGACTACAAGGAGCCCTCGCTGTGTTCATGCAACTCATAAACGAGGTGCTGCATGAGCATCTTTATAACAGGGTTCTAGTGTATCTTGAAGATATCCTCATTTACACTGAAACCATGGACGAGCATGTGAAGCTTGTGCAACAGGTACTAAAAAACTATTGAATGCTAAATTGTCCCCTGTAAGTTTTTACTGCCTGAGATTGTCTATCATCATTCCACTCTAGTTTTGCCAACATCGTCAGAGTGGAATGCTGGAGGTTCAGAAATTTGCTTATGGGACCAGCTGTTTTTGCGCTCTGTTCATGGATGAAGCAATCACGTTCCTGGAAAGGAGCCAGAGAGGCCACTTTGCGGCTTCGAGAGAAAGACGGCTGCTTAGCTGGAACCCAGGTTCAGCAACTCTTCTGCTCCCAGCATGTGGCCATTCCAGAGCACCAGCTAAAAGAACTGAACTTGATAATAGACAGGGCTTTGTAGGCATATAGGGTTGCTTTGGAGGTCACTGTGTGCCCGTGATGTATTCAGCGGCTGACCTCCATGCCCTGCGAGAGTCCCCTCTCTCGCAGGTCTGGCCCACAGCATTAACGAGGGCCCACCTCTATGAGGGATTTTTTAATCATGAGAGGTGGTCAAAACGCAACCTAAGGGGATTTTTAATCAAATTTTTAGTCCGGGTTTTAGGGGGTTCCAGGGAGAGGGGTGGGCAAACTGAAATTAATTCTCCCAGGCCGGCTGAAGGCCTCGGCGAGGTGGGCGTAGGTCCTGGAATTGGGGAGGGGGGAGGGTCTGCCTAATAGAGGGCAATTCCATTAAGACTGTGTATGGGAGGGGTAGATATGGCGAGAGCAGAGGGCCATATCACACTAGGGGAGGGCGCACCCGCTGTTTACGAGCTGTGGCGCGCTCCGGCCCCCATGGCTCTTCTTGCAGCCTAGGGGGTTTAGGATCTCAGTGCCTGGGCTTTCGGCTGATGCTGTGTAATGCCAGGTCCACGGTTAATAAAGCCCCCCTCATTTATGATTTGGTATCGGAGGGGGAGGTGGACCTGGCGGGTATTATGGAGACCTGGCTGGGCCAAGAGGGGGGGTGCCCCTCGTTGAAATGTGCCCGCCAGGCTACCGTGCATTTCACCAGCCGAGAGCCCAGGGTTGGGGTGGGGGGGTGACGGTTATTATTAAGGAAGGCCTGGATCCAAGGGAGACCACTGTGCCGCAGACTACCGGTTGTGAATCCCTAGGTGTGAAGTGGGTTCATGGCAGGCAGCAGGGCGTGCTGATTGTATATCTGGCTCCCCGCTATGTATCAGCAGCCCTACCCGAGCTTCTCAATGTGATAGCCAAGATGGCGATTGAGACCCCCAGACTGTTAGTCATGGGGGATTTCAATCTGCCATCGTTAGGTGAAGCATCTGAGGTGGCTCGGGAGTTCATGGCCTCCATGACGGCCATGGACCTGTCCCAATTAGTAGATGTCCCTACCCACACCGGAGGACACACACTGGACTTAGTTTTTGCCTCCGGCCAGTGGTTGAGGGATCATGGTTTAGGGGAAATAGTTGTTGAGCCCCTGTCATGGTCAGATCACTCCTTCGGCTGGCCTTTCCTACCGCTACACCCTACCGTGGGGAGGCGGAACCAGAAGTGACAAAATGGTTCCGCCCGAGGTGCCTGATGGCCCCTGAGAGGTTCCAGACAGAGCTTGGGCCAATACCTGAGACCTTGACCCGCGGCTCGACTGAGGACCTGGTGGCCGCCTGGAATGGTGCAGCCACGGGGGCCCTGGACCGGGTCGTGCCTTTGCGGCCCCTCACCCGATGCCGGTCTACCTTGGCTCCTTGGTTCTCCGAGGAGCTGAGGGTGATGAAGCGTCGGAAGAGATGCCTAGAAAGTAATTGGACGGCCACCCGCTCCGAATCCGATCGGAAATTGGTAAAGTCCCATTTAAGGACTTACCTAGTAGCGATAAGAGCGGCGAAACGCAACTATTTCTCCGCTCTTATCGCGTCTGCAGGTAACTGATCTGCCGCCCTGTTTAGGGTGTCCCGTTCCCTCCTTCATCAGAGGGTCTGGGATGTCCCTTTGCAGGGTCGGGCAGAGGAATTTGGGTGTTACCTGCATGACAAAATCGATCGGATCTGGGCCGGGTTAGCCTCCGATTGGACTAGTTCAGGCGGGCCAATGGTGGCAGGTCTTGAGTCCATTTTGTGGGAAGAGTTTGATCCTGTGACCCCCTAGGACATGGACAGGATGCTGGGATGGCTGAACACCACCACATGTTTAATGGACCCATGTCCCTCCTGGCTGGTACTGGCCTCCTGGGAGGTTACATGAGGCTGGCTGCAGGGAATCATCAATGCTTCTTTGAGTGAGGGGTTCTTGCCGGCCGCCTTGAAAGAGGCGGTGGTGAGGCCCCTCCTCAAGAAGCCCTCCCTAGACCCGGCTGCTTTGGCCAACTACTGGCCTGTCTCCAACCTTCGCTTTCTTGCGAAGGTTGTTGAGAGTGTGGTGGCACGACAGCTCCCTCAGCACCTGGAAGAAACTGTCTATCTAGACTCGCGCCAGTCCGGCTTCCGGCCTGGGCACAGCACAGAAACGGCATTGGTCGCATTGGTTGATGATCTCTGGAGGGCTCGGGATAGAGGGTGTTCCTCTATCCTGGTCCTGCTAGACCTCTCAGCGGCTTTTGATACCATCGACCATGGTATCTTGTTGCATCGGTTAGGGGAATTGGGGTTGGGGGGCACCGTTTTATGGTGGTTCTCCTCCTACCTCTCGGACCGGACGCAATTTGTGTTGGCAGGGGGGCAGAGGTCAACCTTGAGGAGCCTCACTTGTGGGGTACCACAGGGGTCGGTCCTCTCGCCTCTCCTGTTCAACATTTATATGAAGCCACTGGGTGAGATCATCCGTGGTTTTGGGGTGGAGTTTCATCAGTACGCAGATGACACCCAGCTGTACATCTCCACCCCAGACCACCCCAACGATGCCGTGGAAGTGATGTCCCGGTGCCTGGAGGCCGTGCAAGTCTGGATGGGGAGGAACAGGCTTCGACTCAACCCGTCCAAGACCGAGTGGCTGTGGTTTCCGGCGTCACGACATAGCCAGTTGGCTCCATCCCTGGCTATCGGGGGCGAGTCATTAGCCCCCGCGGAGAGGGCCCGCAACCTGGGCGTCCTCCTGGATACTCGGCTGTCTTTAGACGACCATGTGACAGCCGTGGCCAGGGGGGCTTTTCATCAGGTTCGCCTGATACGCCAGTTGCGCCCCTTTCTGGATCGTGACGCTCTACACACGGTCATTCAAGCCCTCGTTTCCCGCCTGGACTATTGCAACGCTCTCTACATGGGGCTCCCCTTGAGGTGAACCTGGAGGCTCCAGCTAGTTCAGAATGCGGCCGCGCGGGGGATCCTGTGGAACTCTAGATCAGTGGTTCTCAACCTTTTTAATGCCGTGACCCCAACCGGTCGTAAGTCGAAGACTAAACCAGTCGTAAGTCGAGGACTAAACCGGTCATAAGTTGAGGACTAAACCAGTTGTAAGTCGAGGACTATCCAACCGGTCGTAAGTCGAGGACTTTCCCTGCCCGGGAGCGCTGCACATGCGTGGTTCTGCCCCCTGCGCCGGCCAAGGCGTAGCTGGCAAGCGGCAGAGATGAAGCAGGCTGACCACCAGCTGGCCCAGCCCAAGGGAGGTAAGGCACCTGCTGGAAAAGGGGAAAAAATGGCAGACAAAAAAAATGGCGGACAGCCTTGCTTGGCGACCCCCGTGAAATGGTCGATCGACCCCAAATGGGGTCCCGACCCACAGGTTGAGAACCACTGCTCTAGATACTCCCATGTAACACCTCTCCTGCGCGAGCTGCACTGGCTACCTGTGGCCTTCCGGGTGCGCTTCAAGGTGTTAGTAACAACCTTTAAAGCGCTCTGTGGCAATGGACCTAGGTATTTGCAAGACCGCCTCCTACCAAACACCTCCCTTCGACCAGTCCGCTCCCACAGAGAGGGCCTCCTTAGGGTGCCGTCGGCCAGACAATGCCGGCTGGCGACCCCCAGGGGGAGAACCTTCTCTGTGGCAGCTCCTGCCCTCTGGAATGACCTACCCCCCGACCTACGTACAGTTGCGGACCTGTGCCTTTTTCGCCGAGCCCTGAAGGCCCATCTATTCCATGCGGCCGGCCTGGCGTAGTTTGATTATGTTTTAGTGGGGGTTTTGTATGGGGTACTTTTAGAGCAGGCCTGTTATTTAATTTGATTTTAGAACAGAAACTTGTGTATATTTATTGTGGTTTTTATTATCGCCTGTTCACCGCCCTGAGTCCCGTAAGGGAGATAGGGTGGTATATAAATTCAATAAATAATAAATAATAATAATAATAAACTGTATGCCAAGCTGTCAAAATGTGAGTTTCACAAATCTAGATTTGGGCTACCGTGTGTCGTGCGAGAGAATAGAGATGGACCCGGGAAAAGTGAAGTCCATCTTGGAGTGGCAAGCCCCTCACACCAGCGGTTCTCAACCTGTGGGTTGCGACCCCATTTGGGGTCGAACGACCATTTCATGGGGGTCGCCAAACAACGCAGTCCACCATTTTTCCCCCTTTTCAACGCAGTCCGCCATTTTCCCCCCCCTTTTCCTTAGCTGTGCTACTCCCTCTTATTCTATTGGCTTTTGAAAGCCAATAGAATAGACTCCATTCAAGAGACTCTATTCTATTGGCTTTCGAAAGCCAATAGGAATTGTCCAGTCTGTCTCTGCCCTGCTGAGCCCGGCAAAAGTCCCAGTCTGCAAACGGTGCTGCACGTTGTCTGCAGCTAAGGCGAGCTTTCTGGATGTTTCCACCCCTCCCTGCTGAGCAACTCCTAAATGTAAGTAAAACAGGGCCAGGGGTGGGAGGTGGGAGGCCAGCAGGCGCAGGGAGGGTTGCTGGCATGCGTGGGGCCCAGCGGGTGCCTTACCTCCCTTGGGCTGGGCAAGCTGGTGGCCCAGCCGGTGGTCGCCCTGCGCCCTCGCTGCCGCGTGCCATGGCCGCCTAGGAGCACCTGGGTCTGCCTGCCACTGCACCGAATGTGTGGTGGCCAAGGTAAGGCTAGCGGAGCAGCGGCGGGTGCAGGGAGGGTTGCTGGCACGCGTGGGGCCCGGCGGGTGCTTACCTCCCTTGGGCTGGGCCAGCTGGTGGCCCAGCCGGTGGTCGCTCTGCGCCCTCGCTGCCGCGTGCCATGGCCACCCAGGAGTGCCTGGGTCTGCCTGCCACTGCACCGAACGTGCGGTGGCCAAGGTAAGGCTAGTGGAGCAGCGGCGGGCACAGGGAGAGTTGCTGGCGCGCGTGGGGCCCGGCGGGTGCCTTACCTCCCTTGGGCTGGGCCAGCTGGTGGCCCAGCCAGTGGTCGGCCTGTGCCGTCGCTGCTGCTTACCATGGCCACCCAGGAGCGCCTGGGCTTGCTTGCCGCTGCACCGCACAAGAAGCAGAGTTTCTTTTTCTTTCTTCTTTTCTTTCTTCTACCCCCCTTTCTCCCCCTCTCCTGTCCCCTCTCCTGTCCCCTCTCCCATTCTTTTCTCTCCTCTCCTTCCCTGGCAACATGGCGGTACAGGAGGGGTGCAGAGAACCTTCTGTCAGGTCCCTCTTCTTCGGCTCACCCGCAACATAACCGAAAAGACCTCGACCGACGGCGGCGAGATTCGGCCGGCTGAGGGGGCCGCTCTAGCTCGAGCAGGAGAGCCATCTCTATGCTCCAGGCATCCAAAGGCTGTGTCGGACCGGCGCGCGAGGGTCAGAGCGCTCTCAAGAAGGGAGGAAGTAAGGAAGGAGGGAGGGAGGGAGGGAGGGAGGGAGGAAAGAAAGAAAGAAAGGAAGGAAGGAAGGAAGGAAGGAAGGAAGGCGATCTCGAGCTCAGCAGATGGCGGGTGGAGCGAAGCAGCAGCAGCAGGATAGGGCGGGCTTCACGGTGCTCACGGGCCAAGCGCTGAGACTGGCAGTTTAGCAGCGACTCCCCTTTGTGTCTGGACTGAGAAAAGGGGAGCCGCTGCCAGCCAGCCAAGCCCAGCTGCCGGAGGCGGGGAGGTGACGCGATGTGAGAATCCCCCTGCACAAAGCCTTCGCAGGCAGGCTCCCTTCACCCGGAGGGCGGAGGAAGAGCCGGGCAGACGGGCAGCTGAACTCCCCAGTGGGGTGGAGGAAACAGGGCAGGGTCGCGAGTGTGTGAGTGTGCATGAGGGCGAAAGGGTTTGGCTGCCGCGGGAGCGCTTGTCACGGGTTCCCTCTCAGGTTCTGATCGCTGGCGAACCGGGCTCTTGCGACGGGAGGGAAGTTGGTGGAAGAAGTGGCTCTCCCCTCCCCTCTTCCCGCTGGGGCCACGAAAGGAGGGAGGGGGAAGACAGAAAAAAGTGCATTTTTCCAAGGGCTGCCTAAGAGGAAAGGCCGCTTTGCGCCGGGCTGCTCGGAACCAGGAACTGGGAAACCCTGATTTGCTGCTGCTGCTGCTTTGTAGAAACGCCAGGACTTTCTGCCCATTTCCTTGGTTGGAGTTATTTCCTTTTCCGCGTTCGTGTGGGTCACGTGTGGTCGTGCGTGTGGGTCATGTGTGGTGCATGTGGGTCATGTGTGGTTGTGCATGTGGGTCACGTGTGGTCGTGCGTGTGGTCATGTGTGGTCACGTGGGTGCGTGGGGTCACGGCATTAGGAAGGTTGAGAACCACTGCCTCACACCCACAAGCAACTGCAAAGTTTCCTGGGGTTTGCCAATTTTTAAAGGCAATTCATCCCCTCTTTTACCAAGATTGCCCTGCTGATCATGGAGTTGTTAAAGACTGGAAAAAGGGGGGGATAAGCCCCAGCCAAATCAGCCCTTGAACTAGATGATGGAATGCCAAATGGCATTTGAAAGATTGAACGGGTTATTCGCCACTGAACCAGTGCTAAAACACCCAAACCCCAAAGAGTCTTTTGTGATCCAGGCAAATGCCAGTGACGTGGCTGAGGGAGCCATCCTCCTCCAATGCAATGGGGAGGGAAACTTATAGCTGTGCATGTACACATCTTGTAAACTAAATGAAATGGAACTGCAGTGGACTGTGTGGGAGAAAGAGGCTTTGGCAGTACGGTGGGTGCTACTAACTTTGAGGCAATTCCTGGAAGAAAGCAAAGCCCCCTTTGAAGTGTGGACTGATTATAAGAACTTAGAAGCCCTGAAAAACCCCCACAAACTTTCTCCTAAGCAAGTCAGATGGGCACAGTATTTCAAAATATTTGATTTTGAACTAAAATACATCCCATGAGGGAAGAATTTCCCGCATGCCCCAATACAAAAGCACCTGGCAGGAGGTGGTGAGGTCTGTCATTCCTAATAGGCAGGAAGCAGCACAAGCGACAACCAGACAGCAGGAGAAAAAGGGAAGCTCAGCCCCCCACACACTGATACATTTGCATAACAACTGAAGCAAGAGCTGCAAACAGATGCATGGTTTGTGGCTTATCGGAAAAAACTAACCATGAGGTTGGTGTGGAAGGGGGACAAATTATATGTCCCAGACCACCTGCAACTACAAGTCCTGCAATGCTGCCATAATGCTAAGCAGGCAGGCCACTTTCGGTTCCCGAAGACATTCATTTCGCAAATTTCAGTTCTGGTAGCCAAAGATGAAGAAAGACATTGAGAACTATGTGGGAAGCTGTGCTGTTTGTGCAGGCCAGCAAAAGACTATCAGGGAAGAGTCCGGGACTGCTGCAGAAAGTGGCTGACCCAACCAGACCCTGGGAAGAGATAGCCATGGACTTTATAGTGGAGCTACCGGAGAGTGGAGGGAGCACTGTGATTTGGACTGTAATAGACCTGTTTTTCAAACAGGCACACTTCATTGCCTGTAGTGGCCTCCCCTCAGCCCAGAAACTAGCAAAGATGTTTTTGCAACATATCTACCAACTGCATGGAACACCTAAATGCATCATTTCAAATCGTGAGTGTCAAGACTGATTCGCCTTTCACCTAGATTTTCTCTTTTCCTCATAACTTGACAATGGTATGCAGGAGGAGGTGTTGTAGCTAAGCAACAAGGAGCCCAAGGCCAGGTCTCGAAGGAGAAATGGACTGTATCCATAATAAGAAAAATTATTACTATTGGACAATGTGAACACATGGTGGGTGGGGGTGAGGGAGTCTATCATTTAACTAAGTATGTTTCCAAGCAGCAACCCCAGAGCTGGTTTCGCTTTCTTCTGTGCCAATGTGGATTTTTCAGTAAAGTATTATAATCTTGATAAAATCATGTCCCAGGAGTTTCTTTTTCTGGAAATGCCTACTGGACAGTTGACAGTGGGGTTCAGTTTACTCTTAAGTTCTGGAAGGAGTTTGTGAGGATGATTGGGTCCTCTCAGAGGCTCAGTTCTGCTTTTCATCTGAGTAGGAATGAATCTGTAGAACAAGCTAACACCATAGCGGAGCAGTACCTGCGCTGCTATGTCAACTACCAACAAACAAATTGGGCAGAGTTGTTCCTATTTGCAGAGGTGGTGTATAACAACACAGTGCACAGCAATACTGGTTTCACTCCATTTAAGTTAGCAACAGGGGTGGAGTTCATGCCAATACCAAAGTGCCCAAAGGAGCCTCCCTCTTTGAGCACTCTAAGCGATTGGGTGGGTTCATTCCAAAGGGTGTGGAGCAATGTGAAGAAGGCTTTAGCTAAGGCAGCCGAAAGTCAGAAAAAACAGGCAGATAAGAAATGAGCTCCCCAGGAGACGTTCCATGTAGGGGATAAAGTGTATCTGTCTATTTATTTTATTTATTTATTTATTTATTATATTTTTACCCCGCCCTTCTCCTTGCGGACTCAGGGCGGCTAACAGCCTAATAAAAACAAATACAAAAGTACAAAAATACTACCGTTAAAACATAATTAAAAGGAAATATTATTCTTTTTTTCCAAAGAAATTTTATTGATTTTCATCATAAGAAAACAATCATAAACATGAATAAACACAATAAAAAGTAAAATCCCCCACCCCCACCCCCGGACTTCCCAAACCTAATCCCAGGATAATATTCATATATAAATAAACAAATACTAATATCTCTAACTCCACAAAATATCTTAATCTACATGAAAAGATAGAGTAAACAAAAAAAATAAAAAAAA
>NW_015386834.1:77750-80281 GCF_001527695.2 Protobothrops mucrosquamatus
GAATGAGGGGGGCCTTATTTACCACGGACCTGGCGTTGCATAACATCAGCCGATGATCCCGGGCCCGAGGATCTAAAGTCCCTGGAAGCCGAGTAGAGCCCTGAGGATCGGAGCACCCACAAGCTTGTAAGCAGCATGTGCGTGCTCCCAAAACCCGATATGGTCCTCTGCTCCCGCCATATCTGCCCCTCCCACTGACTGTACTAATCACACCACCCTCTCTTAACCCCCCAGTCTCCTCCCTCACCGTTCCGCGCCCCTCAGACAGGACTGGCCTTGGCCTCAGAGAGGGCTCCCCCAAGTCCCCCCGGGCCAACCCCGAACCCCCTAAAAATTTGATAAAACACCCCTCTAAGAAGACTCTCAATTTTTTTCTCCTTAGTTCCCCTCTTGCTGTATACCACCTCTCGGGGTTCCACACCCCTTCATTGAGGCAGGCCCTTGGGATGGTATTGGGCCATGCCTGCGCGATGGGGGAATCGTGCAGGGCCAGCAGTTCCTTCCTGGGATACAGTCCAGTCCACAACAGGAAGTCCAGCAGCAGAGAAGGGGGGGGGAAAGTCCTCATGATGGATTAATCTTGGTCAGGGGCCTGAGATGGATGAAGAAAAAGTAGCAGCAGCAGTTTGTTGTTCTCGTTGTCCCCCATGGGACAAAGTATCTTAAGCTGATACAAAGTTGCAAGAAGTTAGGGCTGGAGTACATAGGTCCTTTCCCAATAGTGAAAGTTGTCAATCCAGTGACAGTAGAGCTAAGACTACCAAGGTTGTTGGGTAAAGTGCACCTGGTATTCCATTGCAGCTTACTGAAGCCATTCAAGGAATCCACACTGAAATCAGTAGGGATGACGGCTCCTGCCCCAATAGTGGTAGAACAGGAAACACATTATGAAGTTAAGCAAATCCTCAATTCCAGAATCCACCAGGGGAAATTGCAGTACTTAATCCAATGGGAGGGCTATCTGATGTCAGAATCTAGATGGGTAAAAACCCAGCACGTAAAAGCGGATCGTTTGGTAAAATGATTCCACACAAAATACTCCTGGAAGCTGGGACTACTACAAGGGAAAGATTAGAAAGCATTGATGTGTATTCTTTTTGTTTTCCAGGTTCCCTTTCCTTCCTAGGGGGGGCAACATGTCAAGCTATGAAACCTACTGTCTTTAGGACTGCTGCATGCTTCTAACTTGCCAACAGTGTGGGAGGGAAAGAGGGGAGAGTTTTGAGTCCACAGGTGTTCCTTATCAACGTGAGAGTCAAAGCTGTTGAAGAGTTGTTTTGGCAGACTAAAGTTTCTTCTCATAATAATTACTGGAAGATATATTGGACAGTGTGACCTGAACTGTCAGAGAAGGGAAGGAAAGTTTCATTCTTTTAATTAACTGCTTCCTGCCATTTTCTCAGAGCTAGCTTTATTTCCAACATACCAATTTGCTAATGCCTAATAAAGAATACATTAGAGAATGCAATGTCTCTGGTGTTTTGCTTTGTTGGGCTTCTCAGCCGGAACTTGACAGCTGCCAAGAAAAAATGGTTTGGACTGTGAAATTTGTGTTACAAAACTAATAGTTATTGCATTCGGAAAATGGGGGAGACTATCAGATTGGACCTTCTAGGAAAATCTACAGCAGTTCTTCTAGCCAACAATAGTGCATCAAAAAAGTTTTCATGAAAATAAGTGTAGCTGTATTTCAGACCAAACTTCCTGGAACATATTTCTCTTTAAATATTCCCAAAACATTGCCTTTCATTAGTATAAAGGAAGTTGCTAGAGTGATAACACAAATCTCATTATCCTCTAAGAGTGAACTCAATAATTCATTAATGTAGCAAATATTTTCTTTATGTAACATTCAAAATATATTCCCCTCATCTTTTAAAAGAGATCTAAAACTGTTCTGAAAGAATGCAGCTCTACTTTGTATAGGATGTGCACCAAAATTAATGGCACTTAGGATACTTAAGTTTATTTCAATGGAGTTACCCTTATTAAATACTGTATGCAATTTTTAAGAAGGATCTTCCACTTAAAAATTATATGGAAAAATGTACATCAATTTGAAAAGCCATAATTGTCACTTTTATAACATCTTCTAAAGTTTATTTACAAAGATGGAACAAATTACAGGGGAAAGAGAAATTAAAAGTAATCTTACCTTGCATTCAAACAGAAAACAGACCTCTGAGTCTAAATATACCGATTTTCTTTCTCCTTCAAAATAGGTTTTGCCTTCAAATACACAGATTTCTATAAAGTTAAAAAACAGAACAATACTCTGGTACTTAGATTCTGTATAATTATACGATGCTCCAAGATATGTTTACACCACGTAACAGAAAACTCTAGGTATTAGACATCATTTAAATATCACTTAGAAATATAGTAATTCTTACTAGCAGCTAGAATTCATTAATCAGTATTGCATTTGTATGTGAGGGAATGATTATTCAGGCTAGGATCATTCTGTTTTCCTTTTGTTGCCAAGCAAAAGAGACAGTAAATTTATTTACTTAAATAGTAAATAAATACTT
>NW_015386834.1:80758-96699 GCF_001527695.2 Protobothrops mucrosquamatus
TAATAATAATAATAATAATAATAATAATAATTTTATTTTAAAGTTTGCAAAACACTTTTGAAATATAAATAGTATTATGTATACTATTTATGTATACATATATACATAATAAGCATATGATTTAATAAGCAACAGAACAAGATGGCTACAGGAGTGTACAATACATGTTTATTCCCTCCACCCCGCCTACCAAGTAATATAATTAATATTCTAATAAGATCATGTCTTAAATCACTCCTGAGAAAATTCCCTGAGATTACATAAACCTTGATCCTTCAATTAAAAATTAAAAAATCCTACTTAGATATGTTTTAAAGTAATCCATAAAATTAGGTGATAGGAAGAAAAGCAGCAAATCTGATTTGCAACATATAATTAAATAGTCACTGAGCATTACTGTTGGGAATTAACCATAATCTTATTGTAAGGAACCACCTCAGCTAACATTCCAAGAAAGCAGAACTCTTGAAACAGACATTGTCTCAAAAGAAACTTTTATTAGGGGTTAGTGGCAGTAGGGAAGTCAAGGCGAGATCTGGGGAAAATCCCGCTTAAACGGTATAGTTAAACTAGCAATCTTCCTCCTCCCACCAAAGTCATAATGTCCATTTGAAATCCAGCCAATCCACAGGTGGCATGATGTTTGGGTAATTGGCACAGTTGGCACACATCTCAAGGTCTTCTCCAGTTTTGTTTCTCCATAACTGTCCCCCTAATAAAGGAGACACATTCTTCTCTCAAGTAGATGGAGGCAGGAGAAAAAAATTAGAAAGTGAAAGTTATCCCAAGTGAAAGCAAATCCCCCACCCTCCCAGAAGAACGGCAGGCCCCAAATAAAAGCACATATATAGGAAAAACAATAATGGTTTGGGGATCTGACATACAGCCCCCCTAGAAGAATGGGAAATCCACCTAGAAAACAGAAAAAGGAAGGGGAAAACAAACAATATAGACATTTCAATGAGGTTTATCAGGATATTTAGTATGAAAACATTTGAGAAGTCTAGCGGCCCTAACATGTTTCTTGTACACCCATTCATTCTGGGTGGAAGAGAGATTCTTCCATGCTACTAGATATTTTGTTACCCCATGATGTGTATGAGAGGCTAAAATGTCTTTAATTTCAAAGTGTTGTTCACCCTCAACCACGATAGGCATGGGCACCTGAGGTGCAGGAGGCCTAAGGTTAAAAGTAACCTCCGGTTTGAGTAAGCTGCAGTGGAAAACAGGGTGGATTTTCTGTAGGTTCTTTGGCAAGTCTAATTCAACCGTCACAAGGATTGATGATGCGTTTGTCAGGAAAACATCCTACAAACTTAGGGCCTAATTTCTTTGAAGGTTGTAAAGATTGCAAATACTTAGTGGAGAGGAATACTCTGTCTCCAACTTTATATGGGTTTTGTTCCACCCTTTGTTTATCAGCTTGAGTTTTATAGGCTTCCCTAGCTTCACCTAGAGCTTTCCTGACTACTGGCCAGGTATTCTGTAACTGTTTAATCCATTCCTGCAGAGAGGGGATTTCAGGCTCCTTAGTAGGGAGTTCAGGCATGGCCATGAATGTTTGACCATTAGCTACTTGAAATGGAGTGAAACCTGTACTGGAGTGCACAGCATTATTATAAGCAACTTCAACAAATGGCAACAAGTCTGACCAATTGTCCTGCTGATAATTAATAAAACATCTCAAGTATTGTTCTAGAACTGAGTTCGGTCTCTCTGTCCCCCCATTCGTTTGAGGATGGTGGGAAGATGACAACCCTTGACTAGAACCCATCAAGTCCAGAAAGGTTTTCCAGAACTTAGAGGTGAATTGAAGCCCTCTGTCTGAGATTATGTGTTATGGGGCCCCATGAAATTGATATATGTTTTGCACAAAGTTTTGCTAAAGTCTTTGCAGTTGAGATCTTGGGACATGGAATGAAGTGAACTTGTCTAGAGAATAAATCCATTATGACCCAAATTACAGTGTTTCCAGCACTTTCAGACAGTTCCACAATAAAATCCATAGAGATCTCTCTCCAGGGTGCTGACAGACTGAGTACCGGTTGAAGCAGTCTTGGATATTTCCCTTGTTGCCATTTAGCTGCTGCGCATGTGGGGCAGCTGGCTACATAGCTTTCTATGTCCTTTTTCAATGCAGGCCACCAAAATTGCCTCTTAATGAGATGTAAGGTTTTTACAAATCCAAAATGTCCAGCAGTTTTCGAGTCATGCCCTGCTTGCATTACTTTAAGTCTTAAGGCTGCTGGGACATAAAGTTTTTCTCCAATCCAGGCTAATCCATCTTTTAACAGACATAGGTTATTATGATTTCAAAACCACTCATCAGTTTCTAACGAAGTTTTAAAATCCTGTAACAAAGATTTTTCCACAGGGGCCACAGATCTCGACTGGGCCCTGGTGGTTACCATGGCTGCTAATTGACGAGGATGTCACTTCTGCTTTCTTGCTGTTACATTGTGGTAGTCTGGACAATGCGTCAGCCAAAACATTCTTTCCCCCAGGGAGGTAATGGATAGTGAAATCAAAATGATGAAAATATTGGGACCACCTTGCCTGTTTGGGTGAGAGTTTCCTGGGAGTTTTCAACACTTCAAGATTCTTATGATCAGTCCATACTTGAAATGGTATTTTACTCCCTTCCAGGAAATGCCTCCAAGTGAGGAGGGCCCATCTTATAGCATAGGCCTCCTTCTTCCAAGCTGCCCACCTTTGCTCAGTTTCTAATAATTTCCTAGAGGTGTAAGCACAAAGTTGCAACTATCCTTCTTTATTTCTCTGTAGTAAAACTGCTCCCACAGCCACATCGCAGGCATCAGCTTGGATTATAAATGGTTGTTCTAGGTCTGGATGTTTCAAAACCGGCTCCACAGAAAAAAGTCTCTTTAGTTTTTCAAAAGCTGCTTCATACTCTCCTGTCCATTTTAATGGTTGACTGGGCTTTGGCGTATCCCCGCCTCGGGTTTTTAATAAGTTTGTGATTGGGAGAGCAATCTGTGCAAAAGATGGGATGAATTGTCTGTAAAAGTTCACAAATCCTAAGAAACTTTGGAGTTGTTTCCTGGTTTTTGGAGGAGCCCAGTCCAAGACTGCTCTCACTTTCTTTGGGTCCATCTCTACCCCCTCGTTGGATATACGATAGCCCAAGTAATCAATACGATCTTTGTGGAATTCACACTTTGACAATTTGGCATACAGTTTGGCAGAGCGCAGCTTTTTTGAATACTGCTCTGACTAGCTTAATGTGTTCATCTTTGGTTTTGGTGTCAATAAGGATATCATCCAGGTAAACCAAAACTCCTTCATACAGGTGCTCATGTAGAACTTCGTTGATCAATTGCATGAACACTGCAAAAGGAGAACTTTAAATTGGAAGCAACCCAATGGGCAGTTGAAGGCAGTTTTCCATTCATTCCCTTTCTTTATTCATATGTGATAATAAGCTTCTCTCAAGTCTAGCTTGGGAAAAAAATCCCTTTTGACAAGTGTGCTAACATGTCTTTCATTAAATATAGTGGGTACATGTTTTCCACACACATAGCATTCAGACTCCTATAATCTATGCATAGATGAAGAGAGTCATCTTTCTTTTCTCTGAATAATACAGGGGCTGCCACCCGGGTCTAGCCGGCTCTATAAAACCCCGCTCTAAATTCTTTTTGATAAACTTTCCCAGTTCATCTAATTCCCTGGGAGTCATAAAGTACATTTTTGGCTTGAGCAGTTTCATGCCTGGAATGATTTCAATCACAGTCTGTGGGCCGGTGAGGGGGGAGTTCGTCTGCTCTCTGTTTGTTGAATGCCTCAGCCAAATCTCATTATTCTATTGGGAGGCTTTGCAGGTCTGATTCACTGAAGGCGGAGGCAAAATTGTGGCATAATCCACACCTCCTGCCATTTTTTTAGAGACGGGCAGGGCTTCCCCCTGTGGGAATTTTAACCGTCCTTCACTCCAGTTGATCATGGGGTTAGGGTTAGGGTTAGGGTTAGGTGGCACAATGTTTGGTTAACTGGCACAGTTGGCGTGCATCTCATGATCTTCTCCAGTTTTGTTTCTCCATAACTGTCTCCCTGATAAAGGAGACACATTCTCCTCTCAAGTGGATGGAAGTGGGAGAAGAAAATTAGAAAGTGAAAGTTATCCCAATCAAAAGCCCTCCCAGAAGAATGGCAGGCCCCAAACCAAAGCACATATGTAGGAAAAAACAATAATGGTTTGGGGATCTGATACATATGAGTTACATGATTGGTTTTACTAATTAAAAAACTGATTAAAAAACAGATCTGCCAACATCTAGAAACACATAAAGTTATAACTAAAAGCCAGCATGGGTTTGTTAAAAATAGATCATTCCAAACCATTCTTATTTTATTCTTTGATAAAGTGACTAAATTAGTAGGCTAAATCCTGTGGACATAGTATACTTAGAGTTCAGCAAGGCATTTGACAAAGTAGACCACAACCTAGTTCATGGTAAGCTAGAAAAATGTGGAATAGACAGCATCACCACCAGATGCATTTATTATTGGCTGACAAAACTGTACTCAATGAGTAGTTCTTAATGGTACTACATCTATATAGAGGGAAGTAAGGAGTAGGGTACCACAAGGTTCCATCTTAGGCCCAGTACTCTTCAATATCTTCATAAATGACAGATTCGGGAATACAAGGGGAACTCATCAAATTTGCAGATAACAATAAGCTGGCAGGAATAGCCAACACCCCAGAAGACAAGCTCATGATCCGAAAATATTGTGACAGACTTGAACAATGAGCCCTATCCAACAAAATGAAATTTAATGTGGAGAAAAGCAAGGTTTTATACGTAGGCAGTAAAAACCAACGGTACAAGTACAGAGTAGGTGAAACCTGGCTCAAAAACAGTAACTGTGAGAGGGGCCTTGGAGTTGTAGTGGACAATCACTTAAATATGAGCCAGCAGTGTGCGGTGGCAGCCAAAAAGGCTAACACAATCCTTGGTTATATAAAAAGAGGCATAGAATCAAAATCACGTCAACTATTAGTACCGCTTTATAAAGCCTTAGTAAGACCACACCTGGAATACTGCATCCACCATGGACCTATTGCATCTCAGACAAGTGACTGTCCAGCCTCTACTTAAAAACCTCCAGTGGGCTTCCGGTTCCGGATCGCAGCGCTGCGGTCGTGCAGAGAGACTCCTCTCTTCGCTGGCCGAGTTTCCTCCGCCAGTAGACCCTTGATTGGGTTGAAAAGTCACCCTGGAGGAGGCCCCTTGTTTGACTGCAGAAGGGCGGTGGCGTCTTCTGCAGTCCAAGTAAGCTCCTTTGGGCTGATGGAGTAAATATCGGACAGTAAAATGGCCGATCACTTAGCTGCACCAGCTGTAAGCCACAAGAACATCTAAGCAAAATAAAACCAGCATGGAAGATTCGGTGACACCTTTCCTTGCCTCTACTTTCCCTATTTACTCCTGTTAAAAGCTTTTTGGGAACTATTTCCCTATTTTGTTAAAGTGGCGTTGTTGATGGGGGAAGAAAAGCTTTGGAACAAAAGAAAAATTAATTTCTACTTTTTAATGGTTGATTTTATTTTTGGACATCTGGGGGTCCCAAAATTCCCTGATATAGAGACTTAATATGCTAGTTACTTGGAGAATATTGCTTTCTTTTACTTTTCACTATTTTTTTTAATTAAAGAAAAGAAGGAAAAGGGAAAAGAGGAAAGAAATTATTTTTACTGGGAGTTTGGAAAGACTGAATAACTTTGGATAACCCTCTGGGGACATCTTGTGGTGAAATTACCAATTGCAATCGTTATTTCCTTTTCTTGGACTCTGAGTTTGACTTTGACCTTCAAATTATCACAAAAAGGAAAAGATAAAGAAGCTCTACAGCTGGGTGGAGGCAGATATTGACTGATTGTTATTAAATACAGCCTCCACCAAAAGAATAATGGCTCTAAACATTACTGAAATGGAGGAACTCTGCCTAGACATGGATTACAAATATATATTGGATAAAATTCTTGAAAATACTGAGCTAATAGTTGCCTGTACAAAAGAGATTATTTTTCAATGACAAATTAAAGCACAAGGTGTAAGTGAGCACTTTGTAGGCCAAGAAACAGTAGAGGGGATGTATACCCAAGAGACCTGATTTCAACTTTGCTTACAACTCACTGAGATGGAGGAATTAAATTCACATCTGGATTATCAACCTACATTGGAAAAAACCTTTGATGTTAATGAACAAATGATTTTTAGCACAGAAACTAAGGATGTTACCCCAGAAGGGCAAGCTAATGTGCAGAATCCAATTGATTTCTTGACAGATAAAAAATCAACAGAAGAAGAACAAAATAACACTAAAGAGGATTATACATCATCTTATATACAATCCATTCAGATTTTGGATGATTCAAAAGTGACTGCAATTAAACTATATGCAACTTCAAAAAGGATGGGGATTGAGGTCCAATTACGAGCTATCGAGAATCGCTACAACTTTGTTACTAGCCTATTAAAATGGACAATGGGAGACTTTCCTTTTGTTTACGTATTCCGGCTAGAGATGAAGGGAGATTTATTTGCGGATCTAGAGTCTTTATTATGGAAACCTGTTTGGAATATAAAGAAAGCTAGAATAAGATATAAATATGGAATTTAAGATTACAGCTATGGGTTGCAAAGGCTTCATAGAGATGCGGATTGATTTGGATTTGGATTTTTAAGAGGTGTTATTAGGATAAGATTTTGAATTTAGTATTGAAATATAGTAAGAATACACTCTTTGGAATAATGGATCTTCCTTCTTTTCTCTTTCTTCCACTTGGCCTGTTTATTTTTTCTATTTTCTTATGTTTTTTTTATTATTAGGTATGATAATTAATTTGTGGAGGTATAATGAGAAAAAGATTGCAATAATGGAAGAGATGAAATTAACAAATGAAGAATTACTGAATAAGAAACAGAATATAGTTAAGAAATGTAAGAATGTAATGATGGAAATAATATATTTAAATAAGAGAAGTTTGGGACATCCAAATAGTAAATAATATGTCTGTTTAAAGCTAGGTTGGATATGGTATTTGGAAATTAATAATAGCTGAAAACAGGATTTTGACTTACATAGATAATGGGTTGCTGATAACTTTTATTGATTAATGGAATTTTTATTTAGGAATGTATTAACGAATGAATTTTATTTAGAAATTTATTAATTTGACTATATTATGTTAATTGATAGAGAGGGAAATTTTAAGAAGTATTATTTGAGCTGTATATTTATGATGTTATTGTATTCAATTGATTACCCTATCTCCACGTTGGTTCTTAAGCTTCTTGGTGCAAAAATGGAAAAACCAATAAAATTGTTTGGCAAAAAAAAACAACCCCTCCAGTGATGGAACGCCCACGATTTCTGGAGGCAAGCTGTTCCAATGGTTAATTGTCCTCACTGTCAGGAAGTTTCTCCTTAGTTCCAGGTTGCTTCTCTTTTTGATCAGTTTCCAACCATTATTTCTTGTCCTGCCCTCTGGTGCTTTGGTGAATAACATGACCCCCTCTTCTTGGTGGCAGCCCCTCAAATACTGGAATACTGCTAACATGTCACCCTATTTCTTCTTTTCTTTAGACTAGCCAAACCCATGTCCTGCAGCTGTTCTTTGTATGTTTTAGTCTCCAGGTCTTTAATCATCTTAGTTGCTCTTCTCTGAATTTTTTCCAAACTCTCAACATCTTTTTTTGTGATATGGTGACCAAAATTGGCTGTAGTATTCCAGGTGTGGTCTTACTAGGGTTTTATAAAGCGATACTAGTACTTTGCATGATCTTGATTCTATGCCTCTGTTTATACAACCCAGAATTGTATTATCTCTTTTGGGTACTACTGCACACTGCTGGCTCATAATCAAGTTATCGTCCACTAGGACTCCAAGATCCCTCTCACAGTTATTGTTTTAAAGCCAGGTCTCTCCCAGTCTGTACACATGCCTTTGATTTTTCCTGCCTAAATGTAAAACTTTGCTTTTCTCTACACTGAAACTCATTTTTTTGGATAGGGCCCATTGTTCAAGTTTGTCAAGATCTTTTTGGATCCTGTGTTTGTCTTCTGGGGTATTGATTACTCCTGCCAGTTTGGTGTCATCTGCAAATTTGATGAGTTCCCGTTCCACTTCCCTTATCTAAGTCATTGATGAAGATATTGAAGCGTATTTGGCCTAAGACGGAACCTTGTGGTACCCCACTGCTTACTTCTCTCCATGTGGATGTAGTGCCGTATAGTGAGCAGGGCTTTTCAACCTTTCAACCTTTTCACAGATTGTACCACTTTTAGGACATGACAATATTTGAGTACTACCAGTGCTTAGCAAGGTGTCAAAAAAGGGGGGGAATTTGGGTTTTACTGATTAGATTCAGTTGTTGTTATAAAAATGGCTAGTTTATAATATTATGGAAAAGTAAAAAGTTGAGGTTCAATGTTAATGCTTCCTTCTACTGCAACAGAGGAAGTATGTTCTTTTTCCCTTCGCCCCCTCACTTTCCCCCTTTTTTTCCTCCCCACTGTGTCCTACTATTTGCTTTTGTATTTTTGTATTTTATTCTATAATCTAATAAAATATTACAAACTGTAGAAAAAAGGTAAAAAAGTACCAGTTTTAATTTCTTCTGTGGCTGTTTCTTTGCTGAATCACTTTCCCTTTGGAATAACAAATGTATGATGAATTCAAACCTGGCACTTTTATGACTTGTGGACTTCAACTCCCAGAATTTCTCAGCCCTCATGGCTGGTTGAGGAATTCTGGGAGTTGAAGTCCACAGGTCTTAAAGTTGCTAAGTTTGTAGATTCCTGAGCTAGCTGGTTGGCCCTTCTGAGCTTTTCCAATCCCTTCCCTGTACCCTTAAAACACAGGAATCAAGTGCAAAGCAAGAAAATAAAGAAACACAAACTCCGTTTTTTTCTCTTTAAGCTGCCTCAGGTGTGTCACATGTCACAATGTTGCAATCCTTGACTGAAAGGCTCCGGAAATTGCGAAAAGCTTTAGCTTTAAATTAAGCCTGTTTACCTTCAAAGAAAACTTTCTAAAAGCCACAGTAAGACTCAATTAAAGGGGGTAAAACTAATTACATTTGTTTAAAGGGATTAAACCTTTCCTGATGTCTTTTTCCCCTTCCCCCACCCAAACCACATTCTTTTATAGCCTCTCCTCTCCCCCCCTTTTTCTTCAGTTCACCTCCAGCTCCAAGCTGCTTCCAGAAGCGCCAATCAGCTGGAGCCAATCAGCTGGAGCCCTGCCAGCTCCTGGGGCTTCTGCCAAGCCCAGACAGTCCTGCAGCTGCAGCTGCCTCTCCCTCAGGCTTGGCTCACTTTGGCTCATTCCCCTCCCCTGCTACACTTGGCTAGCAATCACGTACCACTTGCCATGTGGCAAAGTACCACAAGTGGTACGCGTACTACCAGTTGAAAAGCCCTGAATTGAGGACTACTCGTTGAGTATGGTTTGCCAGCCAGCTACAGATCCATCTGGTGGTGATGTTATCTATTCCATCTTTTTCTAGCTTACCAAGGAGTAGGTTGTGGTCTACTTTATCAAGTGCTTTACTGAAATCTAAGTATACTATGTCCACAGCATTTCGCTGATCTACTAATTTAGTCACTTTATGAAAGAATGAAATAAGATTGGTTTGGCATCATCTGTTTTTAACAAACCCATGCTGGCTACTAGTTATAACTTTGTTTGCTTTTAATGTTCGCAGATCTGTTTTTTGATCATCTTTTCCAGGATCTTCCCCGGTATTGATGTTAGACTGATTGGTCTGTAGTTTCCTGGGTCTGTTTTTTTTCCTTTCTTGAAGATGGGAACCACATCAGCCCTTTTCCAATCATCAGGTACTTCCCCGGTGCTCCAGAGTTTTTGAAAGATGTTGTGCAATGGTTCTGAGATAACATATGTCAGCTCCTTCAGAACTCTGGGATGTAATCTGTCAGGTCCCGGTGATTTATATTCATCAAGATCTGATAGGTGTTCTCTTACCATTTTCTTGCTTATTTAAATTTTTGTTTCTAGTTTGTCTCTTGCAGTAGTTTTTTTCTATGTTGCGCTATAATTTCTTTTTATGTGAAGACTGATGCAAAGAGTGAGTTAAGCAGCTCTGCTTATTCCCTACTGTCTGTTGTTTCCTTGTCATATTCTCTCTTTAGTGGACCTACAGTTTCCTTGACTTTTTTCTTGTTGTTAATATGTTGGAAGAAACATTTTTATTATCCTTGATTTCTGTTGCAAGTCTTTGTTCATTCTGAGCCTTTGCTTTCCTGACTTCATCTTTGCATGTTCTGGTTGTTTGCTGATAATTGGTCTTAGTTATGTGCCCCTCTTTCCATTTTTTGTATTTGTCCTTTTTATCTTTCAGTTTGTCAGAGAGATCTTTGTGCAGCCATGTTGGTTTCTTCTTGAATTTCTTGTTTTTCTTTTTCAGTGGTATTGTGTTGGTCTGGGCTTTCATGATCGCATTTTTCAGAGTTTCCCATGCTTTTGGGGTTGTTTTCCCCTTTAGGATTTTTTTTTTGTAATATATTTTATTGATTTTTAAAAAAACATAAATCACTTAACAATTGTTGAACAGTGTGTTGTCTGGGTTACATTTGTAAAACAATCATTAACAATTGATTTCTATAATCCATAATCCACATAATGGTTTTACTTGATTTCCTCTTTTCCCAAAATATCCTCTTTTGCAAACATTGAGTTAATACAATTCTTATTGTTTTGATAGATAACAATTAAATATATAATTTTTCCCAATATTCCTAAAAATAATAATCACATCAATATAATATTTCTTTTCTATCCAATCATTCTGGTTGCCTTATCGTAGATCCTGTTACAGTCCTTATTTTAGTTTATTTCTCCCACCAAATTTAGGTATTCATACTGGTTAAGATTTTCTCAAAAATTAATGACATTTAAAAATTTAACTCTCTTTTTCCATATGAACCATCTCACACTTTTACATTTCTTAAGGAATAGATAAAACAATGAAAAAAAGAAAGGAGAGCAAGAGTAAAGAAACATAAAAAATAACATACTATTTCAAATATATATCCCTCCTAAGCTAATATATATTTATTTCCTAAATTTCTTATTCTTTTTAACCATAATTAAAAATATGTTTAATCTTTAAACATTCCTTTTAATACATCTAGTTATCTAGTCCTTTAACTCTTATTCAAAACATTTCATTTATCTAAGTCATTTCAACTTTTTTATATTACTCATATCAAGAAAGAGAACAAAAAAGGGAAAAAAGGATACTATATTGTTTAGGGAATTCATCCCTCTTAGAATGACATATATATTCCAAAACTTTTCTATTTCCTTAACCATATTCAAACAAATGTTTCTTTTTTAAATATTCTCTCTGGTAAGTCCCATCATCTATTTTCTTGGTTTCCACTTTAGTCTTTTTCCTTTGCCCAGTATCTTTCTTAATCAATGTATTTTGCTGAATCAAAAAGTTTTTCCATATGTTCGTAAATGTTGCTGTAGATATAAAAAGTAAATCAGGAGAAGTGTCTTTGTATGGGACTTTTCCTTTTCCATGCTTGTTGAAAATCTTTTTCTTTTCTTTCTCTCCACTTCTCTTATCATTTCCTTTCTCTCCGATGTTCGTGACATCTCTACAGTCCATTTTATCCAATCTGTTTTCTTGTCCTCAGATTTATTTTGTAGTCTTAAGGGATAAGCTGTTTTTTCCAATTCTTGTGAATTTTTTCCCCACTAGGATTAAATCATGTTTCCTTGTTTTGTTAAGTTCCATCTTTAAGTCTCTATTCTATTCTCAATTCTATATCCATTTATCTGTTTATCTGTTCCTTCTCTGTTGTTGTTTTCTGGGAATTTTTTTTTGTAGAGTTAACTTAGAAATAGATTGATTTATATTTTCAAAGTTATTTTGGATTTCTTTGTAGTTTAAAGTCATTGTTGTTTGAATTAGTTGCAGTATATATCTTCTCCTGTGAAGTATTTATGTTTTCTTGATATGTTCTTTCTACATGTCTCTGATCCATGATAGCCAAGAATTTGAGTTTTTCTCTTCCTTTCTTTTCTCTGCAAATAGCTTTAGAGTCCCAATTAAATAGATATTTGTAATCCAAATAGTTCAAAAAAGATTTTTTTTCTAAAAAATATAATTCTCTCTTTGTCTACAGCCCAGATTGTCTTTTTTGTCACAGCTGTTCTTTGTTGTTAAAACTTTGAAGGTCACAAACACAGATGAGCTTTTCCCAGGTTTTGCCAAGTGTTATATTAAAGTCATAGCTGTCATAGTCTTCATCTGCCACTAGGTGTCAGCAACTATTTGTTTTTCAATTTCCAAAATGAACAATTTTTAAAATGAGAGTCTTAACCATTCAAACAATTTTAGATTTATCCAGATTTAAGTTTTAAATTTCAGGTTTTATATTTATTTAACTTCCATATATTTTGATCCTCCATAAAAAGATTAATTCATCGCTTCCGTTAATATAAGGGTGGGGTGGAAATCCCCCTCCTTCCCTTTTGGAGGTATTTTGCTTCTTGGGGATCTTTTCCAGGAAATTAAATGTAGAATAGAAAAGAGAAGATCGAATTTCTCACCCAGTTTCAAGCACGCTGTTCACAGTTGTGCTGGTTAATGCTTTTGGACTTCAGTTGCTAGTAGCTTGGGCTGGTCGATGCAATATAGCCAGCCTTTCTCCTATCGGGTTAGAAGGTTTTCCCCAAGTTGAATGAAACCGCCGCCGCCATTCCAGAGTCACTGGAGTACCCTTCTTTCTTCGTCACCTCTCCCTTTAGGATTTTCATCCATGGGATCTTTCCTAGGTTCTCTATGAGTTTATTAAAGTCAGCTCTTTTGAAATTTAAGACACTGGTTGGGTCATTTTCTATTGCTAGTGTTTGCATTATATTAAATTCCAGTATGACGTGGTCACTTTTACCTAAGATTCTGGCAACTTCAACATTCTCTATCACTTCTTCTCTATTAGTAAGAATTAAGACCAGTATAGCTTTACGTCTAATTCCCTCCTCCACCAAAGTTGTCAACTAGGTTGGTTAGGAATCTGTTTGAACTCCCGCTCACTGCAGAGTTGCTTCTATTGCTTCTAGTTAGCCCTGTTTGTTCCCCAAGCTTTGAGCATTTGTATATAAGCATTTAAGACTTTTATGCCTATCTGTGGGTATGTTTCCTGTATCTCCTGATTGTTGTTTGAGTTTTTCTTTTTTTGTCAACAATGCCTACTTCGTTGTTTGATTTGTTTTCTTTGGATTTATGATTGGTTTTGGGTTCTAGAGATTCTAAAGATTGGTCACCCTTCCCCATCAATTTTAGTTTAAAGCCCTCCTAATGAGTTGGGCCAGTCTTTTTCCAAGTACATTTTCCCCTGTTTTCGTGAGGTGCAGTCCATCTCTTGCCAAGAGTCCTTCACGTAGGAAATGCAGTCCATGATCCAGGAAACCAAAGTTTTCTTGGTGACACCAACCCTTTAGCCAATGGTTTATTTCTAAAATTCTTTTTTCCTTTAATGGGTGTTGGCCTTTCATTGGGAGTACTGATGAGAACACTATTTGTGCTCCTAGCTTCTTAACTTTATTGCCTAGTTGTTTGCAATCTCTCACTATTGTACTTAGGTTCTTAGTTGTGTCATTCATCCCAGTGTGGAGGAGGAGGAAAGGGTAATAATCTGTAGGCCTAATTATTTTGGTTAGCTTCTCAGCCTTATCTTTGATTTTTGCTCCAGGGAGACAACATACCTCCCTGGATTGTATGTCCGGTCTGCAGATGGATGATTCTGTTCCTTTGAGGATAGAATCTCCTATTACCAACACTCACCTTCCTTTGGGGGGGCTGCAGCCTTGGGTGGTTTTCTGTTTATCTCAGGTGTGTTTGTTGATGTGATTTTTTAAAGGGATATTTGAAGTGATTTTTTTAGGGATATTTGAAGTTGTTTCTTTGCTAGGTGTCTGCATGTTTTCTTTGAGGGGGAGTTTGTGGGTCTGTGTGTTTCCATCTAAGGGGAGAAATCAATTTATCAGTTTTAATGGGGCTGCTTCTGATTGGATTGGATTGGGCAGACGTTTGTTAGTTGTATGCTGCTTCTTTCTTTGAGTATTGTGTTTCCTTCTATGTGTGACATACCCCCATTTGTCTTCCTCCAAGGCAGGGCTTATATTGTAATTCTGTCTGGTCAATCTGACCTTCTCACCTCATTGCCAACAGATGCCACTAATTCTATTAATATCTATTCTGGAAGATGCTATACATCTCTATGTGAATGCCTTGAATCTCTGAATATGAATTCTAATGTTAGAATGCCTTGAAAACATTTTGAGACAGCCATCATAACTAATAACAGAATAAGTTAAGGTCTATTTCCACTTTATTTAAGATGCAGGATTGTAATTCCATTGCCAAATACTCTTCAGACTCATGGCTATTCCATTTTATTTAGTTATCTGTTCATGCTATAATTTAGCCATATTTTCTGATTAGGGGATAGAAAAACTGGTCCTATTGATGTAGTTAAAATTGTTCTTAATGTCATCCCTTCCCATACTGCACCAACCACTTCTTTTTATTGCCCTCAACCATTTTATATAAAACTCTGCTCAAGCTTCAGTGTTGCAGTAGTTCCAGCTAGAACTGTGGTTCTAGCATAGTATCTGCTCTTGCAATGAAATATTTGTATTTGCTCATTTGTATAACAGAACAGAGGTTTGAAATCTAATAACATTTCAAATATCCTGGCTGTTGTACACTAACCAGAGTCCCTCTACAGCAGGCTTCCCCAACCTTTTGAGGTTGGTAACCTGGAGCGGGGGCAGGGAGAAAAAGAAGGAATGGTTTTGTGTTTGGGGAGAACGCATGCCCACACGTGCATGCATGAACACCTGTTGCTCACGCAAATGGGGCTGTGTATGCATGCACAAACGCACACATCGGACAGCGACTCATGTGGCCCGGTGGCTAAAAGCCCACAGCTTGGGGGCCCCCTGCTGTACAGTATGAGTAAGATAGGTAGTTCAGAAAGATGAAATATAAACAAACAAACAAGCATAAAATTGTTCCAGCATACTGTTGTGTTGAGTAAGGTAACATTTTGTGGTGGACAAAGACATTTTTGAGAATGCAGATCTTAGGCTAGAGAAAAAGATACAGTAAAGGTTGTAATCAAGTATGCCAGCAAATCTGGAGAATGACATAATGCCCATCAATGGAAGAAGTCATTCTACATACAACAAGCAAAGAAAAGAAGCTTAACAGAGTGTGTAATTATTGCACAATATCCTTATTTTCACATGGTAGCAAAATAATGCTTAGCCTCATCCAATGCAAATTAGAGCCCTACAAGAAAAGGAAGATGCCAGACGTTTAAGATGGCTTTAGAAAATGCCATAGAACAGGGGTGTCAAACACACAACGTCACGTGACGTGTCACGACGTATCGTGACTTTTTTTCCATTGCCGGCAATGGGGTGGGTGCGGTTTCGGCATGACACATCCGGCCCGCAGGCTGGCAGTTTGACACCCCTGTTATTAAACAAGAAACATTCCTGATGCATGCTGATAATTGAAAAAGATAGAAAAGAAGTCAATATGTGCTTGATTGTGTTGACCATGTCAAGCTGTGAAACATGCTTAGGAAAATGGAAATCTCAGAACATCTCATGCCCTTGTAGGAAGAATTTTACATAGCTACAGTTCCATGGTACATGGAAAAATAGACTGGCTCCAAGTCAGCAAAGGAAACAAATATATATATTCTCCTTTTATTTATTCAGTCTATATACTGAATATATATTAAAGATGTTTATGTATGTATATGTGAGTATGTGTATATATACTGAACAAGATGATGCTAGCTGAAAATTATCTGGAATATGTAGTAATAAAAGTCAGGGAGCACAGTAGAAAAATGGTATT